>NW_027458449.1:0-81599 GCF_050624435.1 Tenrec ecaudatus
CCCCTAGGCTTTAGGCTCCCCTAGGCGAAGGCTAGGGCTCCCCTAGCCTTCAGGCTAGGGCACCCCTAGGCTTTAGGCTCCCCTAGGCGAAGGCTAGGGCTCCCTAGCCTTCAGGCTAGGGCACCCCTAGGCTTTAGGCTCCCCTAGGCGAAGGCTAGGGCTCCCCTAGCCTTCAGGCTAGGGCACCCCTAGGCTTTAGGCTCCCCTAGGCGAAGGCTAGGGCTCCCCTAGCCTTCAGGCTAGGGCACCCCTAGGCTTTAGGCTCCCCTAGGCGAAGGCTAGGGCTCCCCTAGCCTTCAGGCTAGGGCACCCCTAGGCTTTAGGCTCCCTAGGCGAAGGCTAGGGCTCCCCTAGCCTTCAGGCTAGGGCACCCCTAGGCTTTAGGCTCCCCTAGGCGAAGGCTAGGGCTCCCCTAGCCTTCAGGCTAGGGCACCCCTAGGCTTTAGGCTCCCTAGGCGAAGGCTAGGGCTCCCCTAGCCTTCAGGCTAGGGCACCCCTAGGCTTTAGGCTCCCCTAGGCGAAGGCTAGGGCTCCCCTAGCCTTCAGGCTAGGGCACCCCTAGGCTTTAGGCTCCCCTAGGCGAAGGCTAGGGCTCCCCTAGCCTTCAGGCTAGGGCACCCCTAGGCTTTAGGCTCCCCTAGGCGAAGGCTAGGGCTCCCCTAGCCTTCAGGCTAGGGCACCCCTAGGCTTTAGGCTCCCCTAGGCGAAGGCTAGGGCTCCCCTAGCCTTCAGGCTAGGGCACCCCTAGGCTTTAGGCTCCCTAGGCGAAGGCTAGGGCTCCCCTAGCCTTCAGGCTAGGGCACCCCTAGGCTTTAGGCTCCCCTAGGCGAAGGCTAGGGCTCCCCTAGCCTTCAGGCTAGGGCACCCCTAGGCTTTAGGCTCCCCTAGGCGAAGGCTAGGGCTCCCCTAGCCTTCAGGCTAGGGCACCCCTAGGCTTTAGGCTCCCCTAGGCGAAGGCTAGGGCTCCCCTAGCCTTCAGGCTAGGGCACCCCTAGGCTTTAGGCTCCCCTAGGCGAAGGCTAGGGCTCCCCTAGCCTTCAGGCTAGGGCACCCCTAGGCTTTAGGCTCCCCTAGGCGAAGGCTAGGGCTCCCCTAGCCTTCAGGCTAGGGCACCCCTAGGCTTTAGGCTCCCCTAGGCGAAGGCTAGGGCTCCCCTAGCCTTCAGGCTAGGGCACCCCTAGGCTTTAGGCTCCCCTAGGCGAAGGCTAGGGCTCCCCTAGCCTTCAGGCTAGGGCACCCCTAGGCTTTAGGCTCCCCTAGGCGAAGGCTAGGGCTCCCCTAGCCTTCAGGCTAGGGCACCCCTAGGCTTTAGGCTCCCCTAGGCGAAGGCTAGGGCTCCCCTAGCCTTCAGGCTAGGGCACCCCTAGGCTTTAGGCTCCCCTAGGCGAAGGCTAGGGCTCCCCTAGCCTTCAGGCTAGGGCACCCCTAGGCTTTAGGCTCGGGCTCCCCTAGGCGAAGGCTAGGGCTCCCCTAGCCTTCAGGCTAGGGCACCCCTAGGCTTTAGGCTCGGCTCCCCTAGGCGAAGGCTAGGGCTCCCCTAGCCTTCAGGCTAGGGCACCCCTAGGCTTTAGGCTCGGGCTCCCCTAGGCGAAGGCTAGGGCTCCCTAGCCTTCAGGCTAGGGCACCCCTAGGCTTTAGGCTCGGGCTCCCTAGGCGAAGGCTAGGGCTCCCCTAGCCTTCAGGCTAGGGCACCCCTAGGCTTTAGGCTCGGGCTCCCCTAGGCGAAGGCTAGGGCTCCCCTAGCCTTCAGGCTAGGGCACCCCTAGGCTTTAGGCTCGGGCTCCCCTAGGCGAAGGCTAGGGCTCCCTAGCCTTCAGGCTAGGGCACCCCTAGGCTTTAGGCTCGGGCTCCCCTAGGCGAAGGCTAGGGCTCCCCTAGCCTTCAGGCTAGGGCACCCCTAGGCTTTAGGCTCGGGCTCCCCTAGGCGAAGGCTAGGGCTCCCCTAGCCTTCAGGCTAGGGCACCCCTAGGCTTTAGGCTCGGGCTCCCCTAGGCGAAGGCTAGGGCTCCCCTAGCCTTCAGGCTAGGGCACCCCTAGGCTTTAGGCTCGGGCTCCCCTAGGCGAAGGCTAGGGCTCCCCTAGCCTTCAGGCTAGGGCACCCCTAGGCTTTAGGCTCGGGCTCCCCTAGGCGAAGGCTAGGGCTCCCCTAGCCTTCAGGCTAGGGCACCCCTAGGCTTTAGGCTCGGGCTCCCCTAGGCGAAGGCTAGGGCTCCCCTAGCCTTCAGGCTAGGGCACCCCTAGGCTTTAGGCTCGGGCTCCCCTAGGCGAAGGCTAGGGCTCCCTAGCCTTCAGGCTAGGGCACCCCTAGGCTTTAGGCTCGGGCTCCCCTAGGCGAAGGCTAGGGCTCCCCTAGCCTTCAGGCTAGGGCACCCCTAGGCTTTAGGCTCGGGCTCCCTAGGCGAAGGCTAGGGCTCCCCTAGCCTTCAGGCTAGGGCACCCCTAGGCTTTAGGCTCGGGCTCCCCTAGGCGAAGGCTAGGGCTCCCCTAGCCTTCAGGCTAGGGCACCCCTAGGCTTTAGGCTCGGGCTCCCCTAGGCGAAGGCTAGGGCTCCCCTAGCCTTCAGGCTAGGGCACCCCTAGGCTTTAGGCTCGGGCTCCCCTAGGCGAAGGCTAGGGCTCCCCTAGCCTTCAGGCTAGGGCACCCCTAGGCTTTAGGCTCGGGCTCCCCTAGGCGAAGGCTAGGGCTCCCCTAGCCTTCAGGCTAGGGCACCCCTAGGCTTTAGGCTCGGGCTCCCCTAGGCGAAGGCTAGGGCTCCCCTAGCCTTCAGGCTAGGGCACCCCTAGGCTTTAGGCTCGGGCTCCCCTAGGCGAAGGCTAGGGCTCCCCTAGCCTTCAGGCTCGGGCACCCCTAGGCTTTAGGCTCGGGCTCCCCTAGGCGAAGGCTAGGGCTCCCCTAGCCTTCAGGCTCGGGCACCCCTAGGCTTTAGGCTCGGGCTCCCCTAGGCGAAGGCTAGGGCTCCCCTAGCCTTCAGGCTCGGGCACCCCTAGGCTTTAGGCTCGGGCTCCCCTAGGCGAAGGCTAGGGCTCCCCTAGCCTTCAGGCTCGGGCACCCCTAGGCTTTAGGCTCGGGCTCCCTAGGCGAAGGCTAGGGCTCCCCTAGCCTTCAGGCTCGGGCACCCCTAGGCTTTAGGCTCGGGCTCCCCTAGGCGAAGGCTAGGGCTCCCCTAGCCTTCAGGCTCGGGCACCCCTAGGCTTTAGGCTCGGGCTCCCCTAGGCGAAGGCTAGGGCTCCCCTAGCCTTCAGGCTCGGGCACCCCTAGGCTTTAGGCTCGGGCTCCCCTAGGCGAAGGCTAGGGCTCCCCTAGCCTTCAGGCTCGGGCACCCCTAGGCTTTAGGCTCGGGCTCCCCTAGGCGAAGGCTAGGGCTCCCCTAGCCTTCAGGCTCGGGCACCCCTAGGCTTTAGGCTCGGGCTCCCCTAGGCGAAGGCTAGGGCTCCCCTAGCCTTCAGGCTCGGGCACCCCTAGGCTTTAGGCTCGGGCTCCCCTAGGCGAAGGCTAGGGCTCCCCTAGCCTTCAGGCTCGGGCACCCCCTAGGCTTTAGGCTCGGGCTCCCCTAGGCGAAGGCTAGGGCTCCCCTAGCCTTCAGGCTCGGGCACCCCTAGGCTTTAGGCTCGGGCTCCCTAGGCGAAGGCTAGGGCTCCCTAGCCTTCAGGCTCGGGCACCCCTAGGCTTTAGGCTCGGGCTCCCCTAGGCGAAGGCTAGGGCTCCCCTAGCCTTCAGGCTCGGGCACCCCTAGGCTTTAGGCTCGGGCTCCCCTAGGCGAAGGCTAGGGCTCCCCTAGCCTTCAGGCTCGGGCACCCCTAGGCTTTAGGCTCGGGCTCCCCTAGGCGAAGGCTAGGGCTCCCCTAGCCTTCAGGCTCGGGCACCCCTAGGCTTTAGGCTCGGGCTCCCCTAGGCGAAGGCTAGGGCTCCCCTAGCCTTCAGGCTCGGGCACCCCTAGGCTTTAGGCTCGGGCTCCCCTAGGCGAAGGCTAGGGCTCCCCTAGCCTTCAGGCTCGGGCACCCCTAGGCTTTAGGCTCGGGCTCCCCTAGGCGAAGGCTAGGGCTCCCCTAGCCTTCAGGCTCGGGCACCCCTAGGCTTTAGGCTCGGGCTCCCCTAGGCGAAGGCTAGGGCTCCACCCCTAGGCTTCAGGCTCGGGCTCCCCTAGGCGAAGGCTAGGGCTCCCCTAGCCTTCAGGCTAGGGCACCCCTAGGCTTCAGGCTCGGGCTCCCCTAGGCGAAGGCTAGGGCTCCCCTAGCCTTCAGGCTAGGGCACCCCTAGGCTTCAGGCTCGGGCTCCCCTAGGCGAAGGCTAGGGCTCCCCTAGCCTTCAGGCTAGGGCACCCCTAGGCTTCAGGCTCGGGCTCCCCTAGGCGAAGGCTAGGGCTCCCCTAGCCTTCAGGCTAGGGCACCCCTAGGCTTCAGGCTCGGGCTCCCCTAGGCGAAGGCTAGGGCTCCCCTAGCCTTCAGGCTAGGGCACCCCTAGGCTTCAGGCTCGGGCTCCCCTAGGCGAAGGCTAGGGCTCCCCTAGCCTTCAGGCTAGGGCACCCCTAGGCTTCAGGCTCGGGCTCCCCTAGGCGAAGGCTAGGGCTCCCCTAGCCTTCAGGCTAGGGCACCCCTAGGCTTCAGGCTCGGGCTCCCCTAGGCGAAGGCTAGGGCTCCCCTAGCCTTCAGGCTAGGGCACCCCTAGGCTTCAGGCTCGGGCTCCCCTAGGCGAAGGCTAGGGCTCCCCTAGCCTTCAGGCTAGGGCTAGGGCACCCCTAGGCTTCAGGCTCGGGCTCCCCTAGGCGAAGGCTAGGGCTCCCCTAGCCTTCAGGCTAGGGCACCCCTAGGCTTCAGGCTCGGGCTCCCCTAGGCGAAGGCTAGGGCTCCCCTAGCCTTCAGGCTAGGGCACCCCTAGGCTTCAGGCTCGGGCTCCCCTAGGCGAAGGCTAGGGCTCCCTAGCCTTCAGGCTAGGGCACCCCTAGGCTTCAGGCTCGGGCTCCCCTAGGCGAAGGCTAGGGCTCCCCTAGCCTTCAGGCTAGGGCACCCCTAGGCTTCAGGCTCGGGCTCCCCTAGGCGAAGGCTAGGGCTCCCCTAGCCTTCAGGCTAGGGCACCCCTAGGCTTCAGGCTCGGGCTCCCCTAGGCGAAGGCTAGGGCTCCCCTAGCCTTCAGGCTAGGGCACCCCTAGGCTTCAGGCTCGGGCTCCCCTAGGCGAAGGCTAGGGCTCCCCTAGCCTTCAGGCTAGGGCACCCCTAGGCTTCAGGCTCGGGCTCCCCTAGGCGAAGGCTAGGGCTCCCCTAGCCTTCAGGCTAGGGCACCCCTAGGCTTCAGGCTCGGGCTCCCCTAGGCGAAGGCTAGGGCTCCCCTAGCCTTCAGGCTAGGGCACCCCTAGGCTTCAGGCTCGGGCTCCCCTAGGCGAAGGCTAGGGCTCCCCTAGCCTTCAGGCTAGGGCACCCCTAGGCTTCAGGCTCGGGCTCCCCTAGGCGAAGGCTAGGGCTCCCCTAGCCTTCAGGCTAGGGCACCCCTAGGCTTCAGGCTCGGGCTCCCCTAGGCGAAGGCTAGGGCTCCCCTAGCCTTCAGGCTAGGGCACCCCTAGGCTTCAGGCTCGGGCTCCCCTAGGCGAAGGCTAGGGCTCCCCTAGCCTTCAGGCTAGGGCACCCCTAGGCTTCAGGCTCGGGCTCCCCTAGGCGAAGGCTAGGGCTCCCCTAGCCTTCAGGCTAGGGCACCCCTAGGCTTCAGGCTCGGGCTCCCCTAGGCGAAGGCTAGGGCTCCCCTAGCCTTCAGGCTAGGGCACCCCTAGGCTTCAGGCTCGGGCTCCCCTAGGCGAAGGCTAGGGCTCCCCTAGCCTTCAGGCTAGGGCACCCCTAGGCTTCAGGCTCGGGCTCCCCTAGGCGAAGGCTAGGGCTCCCCTAGCCTTCAGGCTAGGGCACCCCTAGGCTTCAGGCTCGGGCTCCCCTAGGCGAAGGCTAGGGCTCCCCTAGCCTTCAGGCTAGGGCACCCCTAGGCTTCAGGCTCGGGCTCCCCTAGGCGAAGGCTAGGGCTCCCCTAGCCTTCAGGCTAGGGCACCCCTAGGCTTCAGGCTCGGGCTCCCCTAGGCGAAGGCTAGGGCTCCCCTAGCCTTCAGGCTAGGGCACCCCTAGGCTTCAGGCTCGGGCTCCCCTAGGCGAAGGCTAGGGCTCCCCTAGCCTTCAGGCTAGGGCACCCCTAGGCTTCAGGCTCGGGCTCCCCTAGGCGAAGGCTAGGGCTCCCCTAGCCTTCAGGCTAGGGCACCCCTAGGCTTCAGGCTCGGGCTCCCCTAGGCGAAGGCTAGGGCTCCCCTAGCCTTCAGGCTAGGGCACCCCTAGGCTTCAGGCTCGGGCTCCCCTAGGCGAAGGCTAGGGCTCCCCTAGCCTTCAGGCTAGGGCACCCCTAGGCTTCAGGCTCGGGCTCCCCTAGGCGAAGGCTAGGGCTCCCCTAGCCTTCAGGCTAGGGCAACCCCTAGGCTTCAGGCTCGGGCTCCCCTAGGCGAAGGCTAGGGCTCCCCTAGCCTTCAGGCTAGGGCACCCCTAGGCTTCAGGCTCGGGCTCCCCTAGGCGAAGGCTAGGGCTCCCCTAGCCTTCAGGCTAGGGCACCCCTAGGCTTCAGGCTCGGGCTCCCCTAGGCGAAGGCTAGGGCTCCCCTAGCCTTCAGGCTAGGGCACCCCTAGGCTTCAGGCTCGGGCTCCCCTAGGCGAAGGCTAGGGCTCCCCTAGCCTTCAGGCTAGGGCACCCCTAGGCTTCAGGCTCGGGCTCCCCTAGGCGAAGGCTAGGGCTCCCCTAGCCTTCAGGCTAGGGCACCCCTAGGCTTCAGGCTCGGGCTCCCCTAGGCGAAGGCTAGGGCTCCCCTAGCCTTCAGGCTAGGGCACCCCTAGGCTTCAGGCTCGGGCTCCCCTAGGCGAAGGCTAGGGCTCCCCTAGCCTTCAGGCTAGGGCACCCCTAGGCTTCAGGCTCGGGCTCCCCTAGGCGAAGGCTAGGGCTCCCCTAGCCTTCAGGCTAGGGCACCCCTAGGCTTCAGGCTCGGGCTCCCCTAGGCGAAGGCTAGGGCTCCCCTAGCCTTCAGGCTAGGGCACCCCTAGGCTTCAGGCTCGGGCTCCCCTAGGCGAAGGCTAGGGCTCCCCTAGCCTTCAGGCTAGGGCACCCCTAGGCTTCAGGCTCGGGCTCCCCTAGGCGAAGGCTAGGGCTCCCCTAGCCTTCAGGCTAGGGCACCCCTAGGCTTCAGGCTCGGGCTCCCCTAGGCGAAGGCTAGGGCTCCCCTAGCCTTCAGGCTAGGGCACCCCTAGGCTTCAGGCTCGGGCTCCCCTAGGCGAAGGCTAGGGCTCCCCTAGCCTTCAGGCTAGGGCACCCCTAGGCTTCAGGCTCGGGCTCCCCTAGGCGAAGGCTAGGGCTCCCCTAGCCTTCAGGCTAGGGCACCCCTAGGCTTCAGGCTCGGGCTCCCCTAGGCGAAGGCTAGGGCTCCCCTAGCCTTCAGGCTAGGGCACCCCTAGGCTTCAGGCTCGGGCTCCCCTAGGCGAAGGCTAGGGCTCCCCTAGCCTTCAGGCTAGGGCACCCCTAGGCTTCAGGCTCGGGCTCCCCTAGGCGAAGGCTAGGGCTCCCCTAGCCTTCAGGCTAGGGCACCCCTAGGCTTCAGGCTCGGGCTCCCCTAGGCGAAGGCTAGGGCTCCCCTAGCCTTCAGGCTAGGGCACCCCTAGGCTTCAGGCTCGGGCTCCCCTAGGCGAAGGCTAGGGCTCCCCTAGCCTTCAGGCTAGGGCACCCCTAGGCTTCAGGCTCGGGCTCCCCTAGGCGAAGGCTAGGGCTCCCCTAGCCTTCAGGCTAGGGCACCCCTAGGCTTCAGGCTCGGGCTCCCCTAGGCGAAGGCTAGGGCTCCCCTAGCCTTCAGGCTAGGGCACCCCTAGGCTTCAGGCTCGGGCTCCCCTAGGCGAAGGCTAGGGCTCCCTAGCCTTCAGGCTAGGGCACCCCTAGGCTTCAGGCTCGGGCTCCCCTAGGCGAAGGCTAGGGCTCCCCTAGCCTTCAGGCTAGGGCACCCCTAGGCTTCAGGCTCGGGCTCCCCTAGGCGAAGGCTAGGGCTCCCCTAGCCTTCAGGCTAGGGCACCCCTAGGCTTCAGGCTCGGGCTCCCCTAGGCGAAGGCTAGGGCTCCCCTAGCCTTCAGGCTAGGGCACCCCTAGGCTTCAGGCTCGGGCTCCCCTAGGCGAAGGCTAGGGCTCCCCTAGCCTTCAGGCTAGGGCACCCCTAGGCTTCAGGCTCGGGCTCCCCTAGGCGAAGGCTAGGGCTCCCCTAGCCTTCAGGCTAGGGCACCCCTAGGCTTCAGGCTCGGGCTCCCCTAGGCGAAGGCTAGGGCTCCCCTAGCCTTCAGGCTAGGGCACCCCTAGGCTTCAGGCTCGGGCTCCCCTAGGCGAAGGCTAGGGCTCCCCTAGCCTTCAGGCTAGGGCACCCCTAGGCTTCAGGCTCGGGCTCCCCTAGGCGAAGGCTAGGGCTCCCCTAGCCTTCAGGCTAGGGCACCCCTAGGCTTCAGGCTCGGGCTCCCCTAGGCGAAGGCTAGGGCTCCCCTAGCCTTCAGGCTAGGGCACCCCTAGGCTTCAGGCTCGGGCTCCCCTAGGCGAAGGCTAGGGCTCCCCTAGCCTTCAGGCTAGGGCACCCCTAGGCTTCAGGCTCGGGCTCCCCTAGGCGAAGGCTAGGGCTCCCCTAGCCTTCAGGCTAGGGCACCCCTAGGCTTCAGGCTCGGGCTCCCCTAGGCGAAGGCTAGGGCTCCCCTAGCCTTCAGGCTAGGGCACCCCTAGGCTTCAGGCTCGGGCTCCCCTAGGCGAAGGCTAGGGCTTCCCCTAGCCTTCAGGCTAGGGCACCCCTAGGCTTCAGGCTCGGGCTCCCCTAGGCGAAGGCTAGGGCTCCCCTAGCCTTCAGGCTAGGGCACCCCTAGGCTTCAGGCTCGGGCTCCCCTAGGCGAAGGCTAGGGCTCCCCTAGCCTTCAGGCTAGGGCACCCCTAGGCTTCAGGCTCGGGCTCCCCTAGGCGAAGGCTAGGGCTCCCCTAGCCTTCAGGCTAGGGCACCCCTAGGCTTCAGGCTCGGGCTCCCCTAGGCGAAGGCTAGGGCTCCCCTAGCCTTCAGGCTAGGGCACCCCTAGGCTTCAGGCTCGGGCTCCCCTAGGCGAAGGCTAGGGCTCCCCTAGCCTTCAGGCTAGGGCACCCCTAGGCTTCAGGCTCGGGCTCCCCTAGGCGAAGGCTAGGGCTCCCCTAGCCTTCAGGCTAGGGCACCCCTAGGCTTCAGGCTCGGGCTCCCCTAGGCGAAGGCTAGGGCTCCCCTAGCCTTCAGGCTAGGGCACCCCTAGGCTTCAGGCTCGGGCTCCCCTAGGCGAAGGCTAGGGCTCCCCTAGCCTTCAGGCTAGGGCACCCCTAGGCTTCAGGCTCGGGCTCCCCTAGGCGAAGGCTAGGGCTCCCCTAGCCTTCAGGCTAGGGCACCCCTAGGCTTCAGGCTCGGGCTCCCCTAGGCGAAGGCTAGGGCTCTCCCCTAGCCTTCAGGCTAGGGCACCCCTAGGCTTCAGGCTCGGGCTCCCCTAGGCGAAGGCTAGGGCTCCCCTAGCCTTCAGGCTAGGGCACCCCTAGGCTTCAGGCTCGGGCTCCCCTAGGCGAAGGCTAGGGCTCCCCTAGCCTTCAGGCTAGGGCACCCCTAGGCTTCAGGCTCGGGCTCCCCTAGGCGAAGGCTAGGGCTCCCCTAGCCTTCAGGCTAGGGCACCCCTAGGCTTCAGGCTCGGGCTCCCCTAGGCGAAGGCTAGGGCTCCCCTAGCCTTCAGGCTAGGGCACCCCTAGGCTTCAGGCTCGGGCTCCCCTAGGCGAAGGCTAGGGCTCCCCTAGCCTTCAGGCTAGGGCACCCCTAGGCTTCAGGCTCGGGCTCCCCTAGGCGAAGGCTAGGGCTCCCCTAGCCTTCAGGCTAGGGCACCCCTAGGCTTCAGGCTCGGGCTCCCCTAGGCGAAGGCTAGGGCTCCCCTAGCCTTCAGGCTAGGGCACCCCTAGGCTTCAGGCTCGGGCTCCCCTAGGCGAAGGCTAGGGCTCCCCTAGCCTTCAGGCTAGGGCACCCCTAGGCTTCAGGCTCGGGCTCCCCTAGGCGAAGGCTAGGGCTCCCCTAGCCTTCAGGCTAGGGCACCCCTAGGCTTCAGGCTCGGGCTCCCCTAGGCGAAGGCTAGGGCTCCCCTAGCCTTCAGGCTAGGGCACCCCTAGGCTTCAGGCTCGGGCTCCCCTAGGCGAAGGCTAGGGCTCCCCTAGCCTTCAGGCTAGGGCACCCCTAGGCTTTAGGCTCGGGCTCCCCTAGGCGAAGGCTAGGGCTCCCCTAGCCTTCAGGCTAGGGCACCCCTAGGCTTCAGGCTCGGGCTCCCCTAGGCGAAGGCTAGGGCTCCCCTAGCCTTCAGGCTAGGGCACCCCTAGGCTTCAGGCTCGGGCTCCCCTAGGCGAAGGCTAGGGCTCCCCTAGCCTTCAGGCTAGGGCACCCCTAGGCTTCAGGCTCGGGCTCCCCTAGGCGAAGGCTAGGGCTCCCCTAGCCTTCAGGCTAGGGCACCCCTAGGCTTCAGGCTCGGGCTCCCCTAGGCGAAGGCTAGGGCTCCCCTAGCCTTCAGGCTAGGGCACCCCTAGGCTTCAGGCTCGGGCTCCCCTAGGCGAAGGCTCGGGCTCCCCTAGCCTTCAGGCTAGGGCACCCCTAGGCTTCAGGCTCGGGCTCCCCTAGGCGAAGGCTCGGGCTCCCCTAGCCTCAGGCTAGGGCTCCCCTAGCCTTCAGGCTAGGGCACCCCTAGGCTTCAGGCTCGGGCTCCCCTAGGCGAAGGCTAGGGCTCCCCTAGCCTTCAGGCTAGGGCACCCCTAGGCTTTAGGCTCGGGCTCCCCTAGGCGAAGGCTAGGGCTCCCCTAGCCTTCAGGCTAGGGCACCCCTAGGCTTTAGGCTCGGGCTCCCCTAGGCTTTAGGCTCGGGCTCCCCTGGGCGAAGGCTAGGGCTCCCCTAGCCTTCAGGCTAGGGCACCCCTAGGCTTTAGGCTCGGGCTCCCCTGGGCGAAGGCTAGGGCTCCCCTAGCCTTCAGGCTAGGGCACCCCTAGGCTTTAGGCTCGGGCTCCCCTGGGCGAAGGCTAGGGCTACCCTAGGCTTTAGGCTCGGGCTCCCCTGGGCGAAGGCTAGGGCTCCCCTAGCCTTCAGGCTAGGGCACCCCTAGGCTTTAGGCTCGGGCTCCCCTGGGCGAAGGCTAGGGCTCCCCTAGCCTTCAGGCTAGGGCACCCCTAGGCTTTAGGCTCGGGCTCCCCTGGGCGAAGGCTAGGGCTCCCCTAGCCTTCAGGCTAGGGCACCCCTAGGCTTTAGGCTCGGGCTCCCCTGGGCGAAGGCTAGGGCTCCCCTAGCCTTCAGGCTAGGGCACCCCTAGGCTTTAGGCTCGGGCTCCCCTAGGCGAAGGCTAGGGCTCCCCTAGCCTTCAGGCTAGGGCACCCCTAGGCTTTAGGCTCGGGCTCCCCTAGGCGAAGGCTAGGGCTCCCCTAGCCTTCAGGCTAGGGCACCCCTAGGCTTTAGGCTATGGCTCCCCTAGGCGAAGGCTAGGGCTCCCCTAGCCTTCAGGCTAGGGCACCCCTAGGCTTTAGGCTCGGGCTCCCCTAGGCGAAGGCTAGGGCTCCCCTAGCCTTCAGGCTAGGGCACCCCTTGGCTTTAGGCTCGGGCTCCCCTAGGCGAAGGCTAGGGCTCCCCTAGCCTTCAGGCTAGGGCACCCCTAGGCTTTAGGCTCGGGCTCCCCTAGGCGAAGGCTAGGGCTCCCCTAGCCTTCAGGCTAGGGCACCCCTAGGCTTTAGGCTCGGGCTCCCCTAGGCGAAGGCTAGGGCTCCCCTAGCCTTCAGGCTAGGGCACCCCTAGGCTTTAGGCTCGGGCTCCCCTAGGCGAAGGCTAGGGCTCCCCTAGCCTTCAGGCTAGGGCACCCCTAGGCTTTAGGCTCGGGCTCCCCTAGGCGAAGGCTAGGGCTCCCCTAGCCTTCAGGCTAGGGCACCCCTAGGCTTTAGGCTAGGGCTCCCCTAGGCGAAGGCTAGGGCTCCCCTAGCCTTCAGGCTAGGGCACCCCTAGGCTTTAGGCTAGGGCTCCCCTAGGCGAAGGCTAGGGCTCCCCTAGCCTTCAGGCTAGGGCACCCCTAGGCTTTAGGCTAGGGCTCCCCTAGGCGAAGGCTAGGGCTCCCCTAGCCTTCAGGCTAGGGCACCCCTAGGCTTTAGGCTAGGGCTCACTAGGCGAAGGCTAGGGCTCCCCTAGCCTTCAGGCTAGGGCACCCCTAGGCTTTAGGCTAGGGCTCCCCTAGGCGAAGGCTAGGGCTCCCCTAGCCATCAGGCTAGGGCTCCCCTAGGCTAAGGCTAGGGCTCCCCATGCCTTCAGGCTAGGGCACCCCTAGGCTTCAGGCTAGGGCTCCCCTAGGCTAAGGCTAGGGCTCCCCTAGCCTTCAGGCTAGGGCACCCCTAGGCTTCAGGCTAGGGCTCCCCTAGGCTAAGGCTAGGGCTCCCCTAGCCTTCAGGCTAGGGCACCCCTAGGCTTCAGGCTAGGGCTCCCCTAGGCTAAGGCTAGGGCTCCCCTAGCCTTCAGGCTAGGGCACCCCTAGGCTTCAGGCTAGGGCTCCCCTAGGCTAAGGCTAGGGCTCCCCTAGCCTTCAGGCTAGGGCACCCCTAGGCTTCAGGCTAGGGCTCCCCTAGGCTAAGGCTAGGGCTCCCCTAGCCTTCAGGCTAGGGCACCCCTAGGCTTCAGGCTAGGGCTCCCCTAGGCTAAGGCTAGGGCTCCCCTAGCCTTCAGGCTAGGGCACCCCTAGGCTTCAGGCTAGGGCTCCCCTAGGCTAAGGCTAGGGCTCCCATAGCCTTCAGGCTAGGGCACCCCTAGGCTTCAGGCTAGGGCTCCCCTAGGCTAAGGCTAGGGCTCCCCTAGCCTTCAGGCTAGGGCACCCCTAGGCTTCAGGCTAGGGCTCCCCTATGCTAAGGCTAGGGCTCCCCTAGCCTTCAGGCTAGGGTACCCCTAGGCTTCAGGCTAGGGCTCCCCTAGGCTAAGGCTAGGGCTCCCCTAGCCTTCAGGCTAGGGCACCCCTAGGCTTCAGGCTAGGGCTCCCCTAGGCTAAGGCTAGGGCTCCCCTAGCCTTCAGGCTAGGGCACCTCTAGGCTTCAGGCTAGGGCTCCCCTAGGCTAAGGCTAGGGCTCCCCTAGCCTTCAGGCTAGGGCACCCCTAGGCTTCAGGCTAGGGCTCCCCTAGGCTAAGGCTAGGGCTCCCCTAGCCTTCAGGCTAGGGCACCCCTAGGCTTCAGGCTAGGGCTCCCCTAGGCTAAGGCTAGGGCTCCCCTAACCTTCAGGCTAGGGCACCCCTAGGCTTCAGGCTAGGGTTCCCCTAGGCTAAGGCTAGGGCTCCCCTAGCCTTCAGGCTAGGGCACCCCTAGGCTTCAGGCTAGGGCTCCCCTAGGCTAAGGCTAGGGCTCCCCTAGCCTTCAGGCTAGGGCACCCCTAGGCTTCAGGCTAGGGCTCCCCTAGGCTAAGGCTAGGGCTCCCCTAGCCTTCAGGCTAGGGCACCCCTAGGCTTCAGGCTAGGGCTCCCCTAGGCTAAGGCTAGGGCTCCCCTAGCCTTCAGGCTAGGGCACCCCTAGGCTTCAGGCTAGGGCTCCCCTAGGCTAAGGCTAGGGCTCCCCTAGCCTTCAGGCTAGGGCACCCCTAGGCTTCAGGCTAGGGCTCCCCTAGGCTTCAGGCTAGGGCTCCCCTAGGCTAAGGCTAGGGCTCCCCTAGCCTTCAGGCTAGGGCACCCCTAGGCTTCAGGCTAGGGCTCCCCTAGGCTAAGGCTAGGGCTCCCCTAGCCTTCAGGCTAGGGCACCCCTAGGCTTCAGGCTAGGGCTCCCCTAGGCTAAGGCTAGGGCTCCCCTAGCCTTCAGGCTAGGGCACCCTTGGCTTCAGGCTAGGGCTCCCCTAGGCTAAGGCTAGGGCTCCCCTAGCCTTCAGGCTAGGGCACCCCTAGGCTTCAGGCTAGGGCTCCCCTAGGCTAAGGCTAGGGCTCCCCTAGCCTTCAGGCTAGGGCACCCCTAGGCTTCAGGCTCCCTTAGGCTAAGGCTAGGGCTCCCCTAGCCTTCAGGCTAGGGCACCCCTAGGCTTCAGGCTCCCCTAGGCTAAGGCTAGGGCTCCCCTAGCCTTCAGGCTAGGGCACCCCTAGGCTTTAGGCTCGGGCTCCCCTAGGCTAAGGCTAGGGCTCCCCTAGCCTTCAGGCTAGGGCACCCCTAGGCTTCAGGCTCCCCTAGGCTAAAGCTAGGGCTCCCCTAGCCTTCAGGCTAGGGCACCCCTAGGCTTTAGGCTCGGGCTCCCCTAGGCTAAGGCTAGGGCTCCCCTAGCCTTCAGGCTAGGGCACCCCTAGGCTTCAGGCTCCCCTAGGCTAAGGATAGGGCTCCCCTAGCCTTCAGGCTAGGGCTCCCCTAGCCTTCAGGCTAGGGCACCCCTAGGCTTCAGGCTCCCCTAGGCTAAGGCTAGGGCTCCCCTAGCCTTCAGGCTAGGGCACCCCTAGGCTTTAGGCTCGGGCTCCCCTAGGCTAAGGCTAGGGCTCCCCTAGCCTTCAGGCTAGGGCACCCCTAGGCTTCAGGCTCCCCTAGGCTAAGGCTAGGGCTCCCCTAGCCTTCAGGCTAGGGCACCCCTAGGCTTTAGGCTCGGGCTCCCCTAGGCTAAGGCTAGGGCTCCCCTAGCCTTCAGGCTAGGGCACCCCTAGGCTTCAGGCTCCCCTAGGCTAAGGATAGGGCTCCCCTAGCCTTCAGGCTAGGGCACCCCTAGGCTTTAGGCTCGGGCTCCCCTAGGCTAAGGCTAGGGCTCCCCTAGCCTTCAGGCTAGGGCACCCCTAGGCTTCAGGCTCCCCTAGGCTAAGGCTAGGGCTCCCCTAGCCTTCAGGCTAGGGCACCCCTAGGCTTTAGGCTCGGGCTCCCCTAGGTTAAGGCTAGGGCTCCCCTAGCCTTCAGGCTAGGGCACCCCTAGGTTTCAGGCTCCCCTAGGCTAAGGCTAGGGCTCCCCTAGCCTTCAGGCTAGGGCACCCCTAGGCTTTAGGCTCGGGCTCCCCTAGGCTAAGGCTAGGGCTCCCCTAACCTTCAGGCTAGGGCACCCCTAGGCTTCAGGCTCCCCTAGGCTAAGGATAGGGCTCCCCTAGCCTTCAGGCTAGGGCACCCCTAGGCTTTAGGCTCGGACTCCCCTAGGCTAAGGCTAGGGCTCCACTAGCCTTCAGGCTAGGGCACCCCTAGGCTTCAGGCTCCCCTAGGCTAAGGCTAGGGCTCCCCTAGCCTTCAGGCTAGGGCACCCCTAGGCTTTAGGCTCGGGCTCCCCTAGGCTAAGGCTAGGGCTCCCCTAGCCTTCAGGCTAGGGCACCCCTAGGCTTCAGGCTCCCCTAGGCTAAGGCTAGGGCTCCCCTAGCCTTCAGGCTAGGGCACCCCTAGGCTTAGGCTCGGGCTCCCATAGGCTAAGGCTAGGGCTCCCCTAGCCTTCAGGCTAGGGCACCCCTAGGCTTTAGGCTCCCCTAGGCTAAGGCTAGGGCTCCCCTAGCCTTCAGGCTAGGGCACCCCTAGGCTTTAGGCTAGGGCTCCCCTAGGCTAAGGCTAGGGCTCCCCTAGCCTTCAGGCTAGGGCACCCCTAGGCTTTAGGCTCCCCTAGGCTAAGGCTAGGGCTCCCCTAGCCTTCAGGCTAGGGCACCCCTAGGCTTTAGGCTAGGCCTCCCCTAGGCTAAGGCTAGGGCTCCCCTAGCCTTCAGGCTAGGGCACCCCTAGGCTTTAGGCTCCCCTAGGCTAAGGCTAGGGCTCCCCTAGCCTTCAGGCTAGGGCACCCCTAGGCTTTAGGCTAGGGCTTCCCTAGGCTAAGGCTAGGGCTCCCCTAGCCTTCAGGCTAGGGCACCCCTAGGCTTTAGGCTCCCCTAGGCTAAGGCTAGGCCTCCCCTAGCCTTCAGGCTAGGGCACCCCTAGGCTTTAGGCTAGGGCTCCCCTAGGCTAAGGCTAGGGCTCCCCTAGCCTTCAGGCTAGGGCACCCCTAGGCTTTAGGCTCCCCTAGGCTAAGGCTAGGGCTCCCCTAGTCTTCAGGCTAGGGCACCCCTAGGCTTTAGGCTAGGGCTCCCCTAGGCTAAGGCTAGGGCTCCCCTAGCCTTCAGGCTAGGGCACCCCTAGGCTTTAGGCTCCCCTAGGCTAAGGCTAGGGCTCCCCTAGCCTTCAGGCTAGGGCACCCCTAGGCTTTAGGCTCCCCTAGGCTAAGGCTAGGGCTCCCCTAGCCTTCAGGCTAGGGCACCCCTAGGCTTTAGGCTAGGGCTCCCCTAGGCTAAGGCTAGGGCTCCCCTAGCCTTCAGGCTAGGGCACCCCTAGGCTTTAGGCTCCCCTAGGCTAAGGCTAGGCCTCCCCTAGCCTTCAGGCTAGGGCACCCCTAGGCTTTAGGCTAGGGCTCCCCTAGACTAAGGCTAGGGCTCCCCTAGCCTTCAGGCTAGGGCACCCCTAGGCTTTAGGCTCCCCTAGGCTAAGGCTAGGGCTCCCCTAGTCTTCAGGCTAGGGCACCCCTAGGCTTTAGGCTAGGGCTCCCCTAGGCTAAGGCTAGGGCTCCCCTAGCCTTCAGGCTAGGGCACCCCTAGGCTTTAGGCTCCCCTAGGCTAAGGCTAGGGCTCCCCTAGCCTTCAGGCTAGGGCACCCCTAGGCTTTACATAGGGCTCCCCTAGGCTAAGGCTAGGGCTCCCCTAGCCTTCAGGCTAGGGCACCCCTAGGCTTTAGGCTCCCCTAGGCTAAGGCTAGGGCTCCCCTAGCCTTCAGGCTAGGGCACCCCTAGGCTTTAGGCTAGGGCTCCCCTAGGCTAAGGCTAGGGCTCCCCTAGCCTTCAGGCTAGGGCACCCCTAGGCTTTAGGCTCCCCTAGGCTAAGGCTAGGGCTCCCCTAGCCTTCAGGCTAGGGCACCCCTTGGCTTTAGGCTCCCCTAGGCTAAGGCTAGGGCTCCCCTAGCCTTCAGGCTAGGGCACCCCTAGGCTTTAGGCTCCCCTAGGCTAAGGCTAGGGCTCCCCTAGCCTTCAGGCTAGGGCACCCCTAGGCTTTAGGCTCCCCTAGGCTAAGGCTAGGGCTCCCCTAGCCTTCAGGCTAGGGCACCCCTAGGCTTTAGGCTCCCCTAGGCTAAGGCTAGGGCTCCCCTAGCCTTCAGGCTAGGGCACCCCTAGGCTTTAGGCTCCCCTAGGCTAAGGCTAGGGCTCCCCTAGCCTTCAGGCTAGGGCACCCCTAGGCTTTAGGCTCCCCTAGGCTAAGGCTAGGGCTCCCCTAGCCTTCAGGCTAGGGCACCCCTAGGCTTTAGGCGTTCCTAGGCTAAGGCTAGGGCTCCCCTAGCCTTCAGGCTAGGGCACCCCTAGGCTTTAGGCTCCCCTAGGCTAAGGCTAGGGCTCCCCTAGCCTTCAGGCTAGGGCACCCCTAGGCTTTAGGCTCCCCTAGGCTAAGGCTAGGGCTCCCCTAGCCTTCAGGCTAGGGCACCCCTAGGCTTTAGGCTCCCCTAGGCTAAGGCTAGGGCTCCCCTAGCCTTCAGGCTAGGGCACCCCTAGGCTTTAGGCTCCCCTAGGCTAAGGCTAGGGCTCCCCTAGCCTTCAGGCTAGGGCACCCCTAGGCTTTAGGCTCCCCTAGGCTAAGGCTAGGGCTCCCCTAGCCTTCAGGCTAGGGCACCCCTAGGCTTTAGGCTCCCCTAGGCTAAGGCTAGGGCTCCCCTAGCCTTCAGGCTAGGGCACCCCTAGGCTTTAGGCTCCCCTAGGCTAAGGCTAGGGCTCCCCTAGCCTTCAGGCTAGGGCACCCCTAGGCTTTAGGCTACCCTAGGCTAAGGCTAGGGCTCCCCTAGCCTTCAGGCTAGGGCACCCCTAGGCTTTAGGCTCCCCTAGGCTAAGGCTAGGGCTGCCCTAGCCTTCAGGCTAGGGCACCCCTAGGCTTTAGGCTCCCCTAGGCTAAGGCTAGGGCTCCCCTAGCCTTCAGGCTAGGGCACCCCTAGGCTTTAGGCTCCCCTAGGCTAAGGCTAGGGCTCCCCTAGCCTTCAGGCTAGGGCGCCCCTAGGCTTTAGGCTCCCCTAGGCTAAGGCTAGGGCTCCCCTAGCCTTCAGGCTAGGGCGCCCCTAGGCTTTAGGCTCCCCTAGGCTAAGGCTAGGGCTCCCCTAGCCTTCAGGCTAGGGCGCCCCTAGGCTTTAGGCTCCCCTAGGCTAAGGCTAGGGCTCCCCTAGCCTTCAGGCTAGGGCGCCCCTAGGCTTTAGGCTCCCCTAGGCTAAGGCTAGGGCTCCCCTAGCCTTCAGGCTAGGGCACCCCTAGGCTTTAGGCTCCCCTAGGCTAAGGCTAGGGCTCCCCTAGCCTTCAGGCTAGGGCACCCCTAGGCTTTAGGCTCCCCTAGGCTAAGCTAGGGCTCCCCTAGCCTTCAGGCTAGGGCACCCCTAGGCTTTAGGCTCCCCTAGGCTAAGGCTAGGGCTCCCCTAGCCTTCAGGCTAGGGCACCCCTAGGCTTTAGGCTCCCCTAGGCTAAGGCTAGGGCTCCCCTAACCTTCAGGCTAGGGCACCCCTAGGCTTTAGGCTCCCCTAGGCTAAGGCTAGGGCTCCCCTAGCCTTCAGGCTAGGGCACCCCTAGGCTTTAGGCTCCCCTAGGCTAAGGCTAGGGCTCCCCTAGCCTTCAGGCTAGGGCACCCCTAGGCTTTAGGCTCCCCTAGGCTAAGGCTAGGGCTCCCCTAGCCTTCAGGCTAGGGCACCCCTAGGCTTTAGGCTCCCCTAGGCTTAGGCTAGGGCTCCCCTAGCCTTCAGGCTAGGGCACCCCTAGGCTTTAGGCTCCCCTAGGCTAAGGCTAGGGCTCCCCTAGCCTTCAGGCTAAGGCACCCCTAGGCTTTAGGCTCCCCTAGGCTAAGGCTAGGGCTCCCCTAGCCTTCAGGCTAGGGCACCCCTAGGCTTTAGGCTCCCCTAGGCTAAGGCTAGGGCTGCTCTAGCCTTCAGGCTAGGGCACCCCTAGGCTTTAGGCTCCCCTAGGCTAAGGCTAGGGCTGCCCTAGCCTTCAGGCTAGGGCACCCCTAGGCTTTTGGCTCCCCTAGGCTAAGGCTAGGGCTGCCCTACCCTTCAGGCTAGGGCACCCCTAGGCTTTAGGCTCCCCTAGGCTAAGGCTAGGGCTGCCCTAGCCTTCAGGCTAGGGCACCCCTAGGCTTTAGGCTCCCCTAGGCTAAGGCTAGGGCTGCCCTAGCCTTCAGGCTAGGGCACCCCTAGGCTTTAGGCTCCCCTAGGCTAAGGCTAGGGCTGCCCTAGCCTTCAGGCTAGGGCACCCCTAGGCTTTAGGCTCCCCTAGGCTAAGGCTAGGGCTGCCCTAGCCTTCAGGCTAGGGCACCCCTAGGCTTTAGGCTCCCCTAGGCTAAGGCTAGGGCTGCCCTAGCCTTCAGGCTAGGGCACCCCTAGGCTTTAGGCTCCCCTAGGCTAAGGCTAGGGCTCCCCTAGCCTTCAGGCTAGGGCACCCCTAGGATTTAGGCTCCCCTAGGCTAAGGCTAGGGCTCCCCTAGCCTTCAGGCTAGGGCACCCCTAGGCTTTAGGCTCCCCTAGGCTAAGGCTAGGGCTCCCCTAGCCTTCAGGCTAGGGCACCCCTAGGCTTTAGGCTCCCCTAGGCTAAGGCTAGGGCTCCCCTAGCCTTCCGGCTAGGGCACCCCTAGGCTTTAGGCTCCCCTAGGCTAAGGCTAGGGCTCCCCTAGCCTTCAGGCTAGGGCACCCCTAGGCTTTAGGCTCCCCTAGGCTAAGGCTAGGGCTCCCCTAGCCTTCAGGCTAGGGCACCCCTAGGCTTTAGGCTCCCCTAGGCTAAGGCTAGGGCTCCCCTAGGCTAAGGCTAGGGCTCCCCTAGCCTTCAGGCTAGGGCACCCCTAGGCTTTAGGCTCCCCTAGGCTAAGGCTAGGGCTCCCCTAGGCTAAAGCTTGGGCTCCCCTAGCCTTCAGGCTAGGGTACCCCTAGGCTTTAGGCTCCCCTAGGCTAAGGCTAGGGCTCCCCTAGGCTAAGGCTAGGGCTCACCTAGCCTTCAGGCTAGGGCACCCCTAGGCTTTAGGCTCCCCTAGGCTAAGGCTAGGGCTCACCTAGCCTTCAGGCTAGGGCACCCCTAGGGTTTAGGCTAGGGCTCCCGTAGGCTAAGGCTAGGGCTCCCCTAGCCTTCAGGCTAGGGCACCCCTAGGCTTTAGGCTAGGGCTCCCCTAGGCTAAGGCTAGGGCTCCCCTAGCCTTCAGGCTAGGGCACCCCTAGGCTTTAGGCTCCCCTAGGCTAAGGCTAGGGCTCCCCTAGCCTTCAGGCTAGGGCACCCCTAGGCTTTAGGCTAGGGCTCCCCTAGGCTAAGGCTAGGGCTCCCCTAGCCTTCAGGCTAGGGCACCCCTAGGCTTTAGGCTAGGGCTCCCCTAGGCTAAGGCTAGGGCTCCCGTAGCCTTCAGGCTAGGTCACCCCTAGGCTTTAGGCTAGGGCTCCCCTAGGCTAAGGCTAGGGCTCCCCTAGCCTTCAGGCTAGGGCACCCCTAGGCTTTAGGCTAGGGCTCCCCTAGGCTAAGGCTAGGGCTCCCCTAGCCTTCAGGCTAGGGCACCCCTAGGCTTTAGGCTAGGGATCCCCTAGGATAAGGCTAGGGCTCCCCTAGCCTTCAGGCTAGGGCACCCCTAGGCTTTAGGCTAGGGCTCCCCTAGGCTAAGGCTAGGGCTCCCCTAGCCTTCAGGCTAGGGCACCCCTAGGCTTTAGGCTAGGCCTCCCCTAGGCTAAGGCTAGGGCTCCCCTAGCCTTCAGGCTAGGGCACCCCTAGGCTTTAGGCTAGGGCTCCCCTAGGCTAAGGCTAGGGCTCCCCTAGCCTTCAGGGTAGGGCACCCCTAGGCTTTAGGCT
Source organism: Tenrec ecaudatus (assembly GCF_050624435.1). Lineage (NCBI taxonomy): Eukaryota > Metazoa > Chordata > Mammalia > Afrosoricida > Tenrecidae > Tenrec > Tenrec ecaudatus. The sequence continues at coordinate 20,796 of NW_027458449.1, forward strand.
AGGGCTCCCCTAGGCTAAGGCTAGGGCTCCCCTAGCTTTCAGGCTAGGGCACCCCTAGGCTTTAGGCTAGGGCTCCCCTAGGCTAAGGCTAGGGCTCCCCTAGCCTTCAGGCTAGGGCACCCCTAGGCTTTAGGCTAGGGCTCCCCTAGGCTAAGGCTAGGGCTCCCCTAGCCTTCAGGCTAGGGCACCCCTAGGCTTTAGGCTAGGGCTCCCCTAGGCTAAGGCTAGGGCTCCCCTAGCCTTCAGGTTAGGGCACCCCTAGGCTTTAGGCTAGGGCTCCCCTAGGCTAAGGCTAGGGCTCCCCTAGCCTTCAGGCTAGGGCACCCCTAGGCTTTAGGCTAGGGCTCCCCTAGGCTAAGGCTAGGGCTCCCCTAGCCTTCAGGCTAGGGCACCCCTAGGCTTTAGGCTAGGGCTCCCCTAGGCTAAGGCTAGGGCTCCCCTAGCCTTCAGGCTAGGGCACCCCTAGGCTTTAGGCTAGGGCTCCCCTAGGCTAAGGCTAGGGCTCCCCTAGCCTTCAGGCTAGGGCACCCCTAGGCTTTAGGCTAGGGCTCCCCTAGGCTAAGGCTAGGGCTCCCCTAGCCTTCAGGCTAGGGCACCCCTAGGCTTTAGGCTAGGGCTCCCCTAGGCTAAGGCTAGGGCTCCCCTAGCCTTCAGGATAGGGCACCCCTAGGCTTTAGGCTAGGGCTCCCCTAGGCTAAGGCTAGGGCTCCCCTAGCCTTCAGGATAGGGCACCCCTAGGCTTTAGGCTAGGGCTCCCCTAGGCTTCAGGCTAGGGCTCCCCTAACCTTCAGGCTAGGGCTCCCCTAGGCTAAGGCTAGGGCTCCCCTAGGCTTCAGGCTAGGGCTCCCCTAGCCTTCAGGCTAGGGCTCCCCTAGGCTAAGGCTAGGGCTCCCCTAGGCTTCAGGCTAGGGCTCCCCTAGCCTTCAGGCTAGGGCTCCCCTAGGCTAAGGCTAGGGCTCCCCTAGCCTTCAGGCTAGGGCTCCCCTAGCCTTCAGGCTAGGGCTCCCCTAGGCTAAGGCTAGGGCTCCGCTAGCCTTCAGGCTAGGGCTCCCCTAGGCTAAGGCTAGGGCTCCCCTACCCTTCAGGCTAGGGCTCCCCTAGCCTTCAGGCTAGGGCTCCCCTAGCCTTCAGGCTAGGGCTCCCCTAGCCTTCAGGCTAGGGCTCCCCTAGCCTTCAGGCTAGGGCTCCCCTAGGCTAAGGCTAGGGCTCCCCTAGCCTTCAGGCTAGGGCACCCCTAGGCTTTAGGCTCCCCTAGGCTAAGGCTAGGGCTCCCCTAGCCTTCAGGCTAGGGCACCCCTAGGCTTTAGGCTCCCCTAGGCGAAGGCTAGGGCTCCCCTAGCCTTCAGGCTAGGGCACCCCTAGGCTTTAGGCTCCCCTAGGCGAAAGCTAGGGCTCCCCTAGCCTTCAGGCTAGGGCACCCCTAGGCTTTAGGCTCCCCTAGGCGAAGGCTAGGGCTCCCCTAGCCTTCAGGCTAGGGCACCCCTAGGCTTTAGGCTCCCCTAGGCGAAGGCTAGGGCTCCCCTAGCCTTCAGGCTAGGGCACCCCTAGGCTTTAGGCTCCCCTAGGCGAAGGCTAGGGCTCCCCTAGCCTTCAGGCTAGGGCACCCCTAGGCTTTAGGCTCCCCTAGGCGAAGGCTAGGGCACCCCTAGCCTTCAGGCTAGGGCACCCCTAGGCTTTAGGCTCCCCTAGGCGAAGGCTAGGGCTCCCCTAGCCTTCAGGCTAGGGCACCCCTAGGCTTTAGGCTCCCCTAGGCGAAGGCTAGGGCTCCCCTAGCCTTCAGGCTAGGGCACCCCTAGGCTTTAGGCTCCCCTAGGCGAGGGCTAGGGCTCCCCTAGCCTTCAGGCTAGGGCACCCCTAGGCTTTAGGCTCCCCTAGGCGAGGGCTAGGGCTCCCCTAGCCTTCAGGCTAGGGCACCCCTAGGCTTTAGGCTCCCCTAGGCGAGGGCTAGGGCTCCCCTAGCCTTCAGGCTAGGGCACCCCTAGGCTTTAGGCTCCCCTAGGCGAAGGCTAGGGCTCCCCTAGCCTTCAGGCTAGGGCACCCCTAGGCTTTAGGCTCCCCTAGGCGAAGGCTAGGGCTCCCCTAGCCTTCAGGCTAGGGCACCCCTAGGCTTTAGGCTCCCCTAGGCGAAGGCTAGGGCTCCCCTAGCCTTCAGGCTAGGGCACCCCTAGGCTTTAGGCTCCCCTAGGCGAAGGCTAGGGCTCCCCTAGCCTTCAGGCTAGGGCACCCCTAGGCTTTAGGCTCCCCTAGGCGAAGGCTAGGGCTCCCCTAGCCTTCAGGCTAGGGCACCCCTAGGCTTTAGGCTCCCCTAGGCGAAGGCTAGGGCTCCCCTAGCCTTCAGGCTAGGGCACCCCTAGGCTTTAGGCTCCCCTAGGCGAAGGCTAGGGCTCCCCTAGCCTTCAGGCTAGGGCACCCCTAGGCTTTAGGCTCCCCTAGGCGAAGGCTAGGGCTCCCCTAGCCTTCAGGCTAGGGCACCCCTAGGCTTTAGGCTCCCCTAGGCGAAGGCTAGGGCTCCCCTAGCCTTCAGGCTAGGGCACCCCTAGGCTTTAGGCTCCCCTAGGCGAAGGCTAGGGCTCCCCTAGCCTTCAGGCTAGGGCACCCCTAGGCTTTAGGCTCCCCTAGGCGAAGGCTAGGGCTCCCCTAGCCTTCAGGCTAGGGCACCCCTAGGCTTTAGGCTCCCCTAGGCGAAGGCTAGGGCTCCCCTAGCCTTCAGGCTAGGGCACCCCTAGGCTTTAGGCTCCCCTAGGCGAAGGCTAGGGCTCCCCTAGCCTTCAGGCTAGGGCACCCCTAGGCTTTAGGCTCCCCTAGGCTAAGGCTAGGGCTCCCCTAGCCTTCAGGCTAGGGCACCCCTAGGCTTTAGGCTCCCCTAGGCTAAGGCTAGGGCTCCCCTAGCCTTCAGGCTAGGGCACCCCTAGGCTTTAGGCTCCCCTAGGCTAAGGCTAGGGCTCCCCTAGCCTTCAGGCTAGGGCACCCCTAGGCTTTAGGCTCCCCTAGGCTAAGGCTAGGGCTCCCCTAGCCTTCAGGCTAGGGCACCCCTAGGCTTTAGGCTCCCCTAGGCTAAGGCTAGGTCTCCCCTAGCCTTCAGGCTAGGGCACCCCTAGGCTTTAGGCTCCCCTAGGCTAAGGCTAGGGCTCCCCTAGGCTAAGGCTAGGGCTCCCCTAGCCTTCAGGCTAGGGCACCCCTAGGCTTTAGGCTCCCCTAGGCTAAGGCTAGGGCTCCTCTAGGCTAAGGCTAGGGCTCCCCTAGCCTTCAGGCTAGGGCACCCCTAGGCTTTAGGCTCCCCTAGGCTAAGGCTAGGGCTCCCCTAGCCTTCAGGCTAGGGCACCCCTAGGCTTTAGGCTAGGGCTCCCCTAGGCTAAGGTTAGGGCTCCCCTAGCCTTCAGGCTAGGGCACCCCTAGGCTTTAGGCTAGGGCTCCCCTAGGCTAAGGCTAGGGCTCCCCTAGCCTTCAGGCTAGGGCACCCCTAAGCTTTAGGCTCCCCTAGGCTAAGGCTAGGGCTCCCCTAGCCTTCAGGCTAGGGCACCCCTAGGCTTTAGGCTAGGGCTCCCCTAGGCTAAGGCTAGGGCTCCCCTAGCCTTCAGGCTAGGGCACCCCTAGGCTTTAGGCTAGGGCTCCCCTAGGCTAAGGCTAGGGCTCCCCTAGCCTTCAGGCTAGGGCACCCCTAGGCTTTAGGCTAGGGCTCCCCTAGGCTAAGGCTAGGGCTCCCCTGGCCTTCAGACTAGGGCACCCCTAGGCTTTAGGCTAGGGCTCCCCTAGGCTAAGGCTAGGGCTCCCCTGGCCTTCAGGCTAGGGCACCCCTAGGCTTTAGGCTAGGGCTCCCCTAGGCTAAGGCTAGGGCTCCCCTGGCCTTCAGGCTAGGGCACCCCTAGGCTTTAAGCTAGGGCTCCCCTAGGCTAAGGCTAGGGCTCCCCTGGCCTTCAGGCTAGGGCACCCCTAGGCTTTAGGCTAGGGCTCCCCTAGGCTAAGGCTAGGGCTCCCCTGGCCTTCAGGCTAGGGCACCCCTAGGCTTTAGGCTAGGGCTCCCCTAGGCTAAGGCTAGGGCTCCCCTGGCCTTCAGGCTAGGGCACCCCTAGGCTTTAGGCTAGGGCTCCCCTAGGCTAAGGCTAGGGCTCCCCTGGCCTTCAGGCTAGGGCACCCCTAGGCTTTAGGCTAGGGCTCCCCTAGGCTAAGGCTAGGGCTCCCCTGGCCTTCAGGCTAGGGCACCCCTAGGCTTTAGGCTAGGGCTCCCCTAGGCTAAGGCTAGGGCTCCCCTGGCCTTCAGGCTAGGGCACCCCTAGGCTTTAGGCTAGGGCTCCCCTAGGCTAAGGCTAGGGCTCCCCTGGCCTTCAGGCTAGGGCACCCCTAGGCTTTAGGCTAGGGCTCCCCTAGGCTAAGGCTAGGGCTCCCCTGGCCTTCAGGCTAGGGCACCCCTAGGCTTTAGGCTAGGGCTCCCCTAGGCTAAGGCTAGGGCTCCCCTGGCCTTCAGGCTAGGGCACCCCTAGGCTTTAGGCTAGGGCTCCCCTAGGCTAAGGCTAGGGCTCCCCTGGCCTTCAGGCTAGGGCACCCCTAGGCTTTAGGCTAGGGCTCCCCTAGGCTAAGGCTAGGGCTCCCCTGGCCTTCAGGCTAGGGCACCCCTAGGCTTTAGGCTAGGGCTCCCCTAGGCTAAGGCTAGGGCTCCCCTAGCCTTCAGGCTAGGGCACCCCTAGGCTTTAGGCTAGGGCTCCCCTAGGCTAAGGCTAGGGCTCCCCTAGCCTTCAGGCTAGGGCACCCCTAGGCTTTAGGCTAGGGCTCCCCTAGGCTAAGGCTAGGGCTCCCCTAGCCTACAGGCTAGGGCACCCCTAGGCTTTAGGCTAGGGCTCCCCTAGGCTAAGGCTAGGGCTCCCCTAGCCTTCAGGCTAGGGCACCCCTAGGCTTTAGGCTAGGGCTCCCCTAGGCTAAGGCTAGGGCTCCCCTAGCCTTCAGGATAGGGCACCCCTAGGCTTTAGGCTAGGGCTCCCCTAGGCTTCAGGCTAGGGCTCCCCTATCCTTCAGGCTAGGGCTCCCCTAGGCTAAGGCTAGGGCTCCCCTAGGCTTCAGGCTAGGGCTCCCCTAGCCTTCAAGCTAGGGCTCCCCTAGGCTAAGGCTAGGGCTCCCCTAGCCTTCAGGCTAGGGCTCCCCTAGCCTTCAGGCTAGGGCTCCCCTAGGCTAAGGCTAGGGCTCCCCTAGCCTTCAGGCTAGGGCTCCCCTAGCCTTCAGGCTAGGGCTCCCCTAGGCTAAGGCTAGGGCTCCCCTAGCCTTCAGGCTAGGGCACCCCTAGGCTTTAGTCTAGGGCTCCCCTAGGCTAAGGCTAGGGCTCCCCTAGCCTTCAGGCTAGGGCACCCCTAAGCTTTAGGCTCCCCTAGGCTAAGGCTAGGGCTCCCCTAGCCTTCAGGCTAGGGCACCCCTAGGCTTTAGGCTAGGGCTCCCCTAGGCTAAGGCTAGGGCTCCCCTAGCCTTCAGGCTAGGGCACCCCTAGGCTTTAGGCTAGGGCTCCCCTAGGCTAAGGCTAGGGCTCCCCTAGCCTTCAGGCTAGGGCACCCCTAGGCTTTAGGCTATGGCTCCCCTAGGCTAAGGCTAGGGCTCCCCTGGCCTTCAGACTAGGGCACCCCTAGGCTTTAGGCTAGGGCTCCCCTAGGCTAAGGCTAGGGCTCCCCTGGCCTTCAGGCTAGGGCACCCCTAGGCTTTAGGCTAGGGCTCCCCTAGGCTAAGGCTAGGGCTCCCCTGGCCTTCAGGCTAGGGCACCCCTAGGCTTTAAACTAGGGCTCCCCTAGGCTAAGGCTAGGGCTCCCCTGGCCTTCAGGCTAGGGCACCCCTAGGCTTTAGGCTAGGGCTCCCCTAGGCTAAGGCTAGGGCTCCCCTGGCCTTCAGGCTAGGGCACCCCTAGGCTTTAGGCTAGGGCTCCCCTAGGCTAAGGCTAGGGCTCCCCTGGCCTTCAGGCTAGGGCACCCCTAGGCTTTAGGCTAGGGCTCCCCTAGGCTAAGGCTAGGGCTCCCCTGGCCTTCAGGCTAGGGCACCCCTAGGCTTTAGGCTAGGGCTCCCCTAGGCTAAGGCTAGGGCTCCCCTGGCCTTCAGGCTAGGGCACCCCTAGGCTTTAGGCTAGGGCTCCCCTAGTCTAAGGCTAGGGCTCCCCTGGCCTTCAGGCTAGGGCACCCCTAGGCTTTAGGCTAGGGCTCCCCTAGGCTAAGGCTAGGGCTCCCCTGGCCTTCAGGCTAGGGCACCCCTAGGCTTTAGGCTAGGGCTCCCCTAGGCTAAGGCTAGGGCTCCCCTGGCCTTCAGGCTAGGGCACCCCTAGGCTTTAGGCTAGGGCTCCCCTAGGCTAAGGCTAGGGCTCCCCTAGCCTTCAGGCTAGGGCACCCCTAGGCTTTAGGCTCCCCTAGGCTAAGGCTAGGGCTCCCCTAGCCTTCAGGCTAGGGCACCCCTAGGCTTTAGGCTCCCCTAGGCTAAGGCTAGGGCTCCCCTAGCCTTCAGGCTAGGGCACCCCTAGGCTTTAGGCTCCCCTAGGCTAAGGCTAGGGCTCCCCTAGCCTTCAGGCTAGGGCACCCCTAGGCTTTAGGCTCCCCTAGGCTAAGGCTAGGGCTCCCCTAGCCTTCAGGCTAGGGCACCCCTAGGCTTTAGGCTCCCCTAGGCTAAGGCTAGGGCTCCCCTAGCCTTCAGGCTAGGGCACCCCTAGGCTTTAGGCTCCCCTAGGCTAAGGCTAGGGCTCCCCTAGCCTTCAGGCTAGGGCACCCCTAGGCTTTAGGCTCCCCTAGGCTAAGGCTAGGGCTCCCCTAGCCTTCAGGCTAGGGCACCCCTAGGCTTTAGGCTCCCCTAGGCTAAGGCTAGGGCTCCCCTAGCCTTCAGGCTAGGGCACCCCTAGGCTTTAGGCTCCCCTAGGCTAAGGCTAGGGCTCCCCTAGCCTTCAGGCTAGGGCACCCCTAGGCTTTAGGCTCCCCTAGGCTAAGGCTAGGGCTCCCCTAGCCTTCAGGCTAGGGCACCCCTAGGCTTTAGGCTCCCCTAGGCTAAGGCTAGGGCTCCCCTAGCCTTCAGGCTAGGGCACCCCTAGGCTTTAGGCTCCCCTAGGCTAAGGCTAGGGCTCCCCTAGCCTTCAGGCTAGGGCACCCCTAGGCTTTAGGCTCCCCTAGGCTAAGGCTAGGGCTCCCCTAGCCTTCAGGCTAGGGCACCCCTAGGCTTTAGGCTCCCCTAGGCAAAGGCTAGGGCTCCCCTAGCCTTCAGGCTAGGGCACCCCTAGGCTTTAGGCTCCCCTAGGCTAAGGCTAGGGCTCCCCTAGCCTTCAGGCTACGGCACCCCTAGGCTTTAGGCTCCCCTAGGCTAAGGCTAGGGCTCCCCTAGCCTTCAGGCTAGGGCACCCCTAGGCTTTAGGCTCCCCTAGGCTAAGGCTAGGGCTCCCCTAGCCTTCAGGTTAGGGCACCCCTAGGCTTTAGGCTCCCCTAGGCTAAGGCTAGGGCTCCCCTAGGCTAAGGCTAGGGCTCCCCTAGCCTTTAGGCTAGGGCACCCCTAGGCTTTAGGCTCCCCTAGGCTAAGGCTAGGGCTCCCCTAGGCTAAGGCTAGGGCTCCCCTAGCCTTCAGGCTAGGGCACCCCTAGGCTTTAGGCTAGGGCTCCCCTAGGCTAAGGCTAGGGCTCCCCTAGCCTTCAGGCTAGGGCACCCCTAGGCTTTAGGCTCCCCTAGGCTAAGGCTAGGGCTCCCCTAGGCTTTAGGCTAGGGCTCCCCTAGGCTAAGGCTAGGGCTCCCCTAGCCTTCAGGCTAGGGCTCCCCTAGCCTTCAGGCTAGGGCTCCCCTAGGCTAAGGCTAGGGCTCCCCTAGCCTTCAGGCTAGGGCTCCCCTAGCCTTCAGGCTAGGGCTCCCCTAGGCTAAGGCTAGGGCTCCCCTAGCCTTCAGGCTAGGGCACCCCTAGGCTTTAGGCTCCCCTAGGCTAAGGCTAGGGCTCCCCTAGCCTTCAGGCTAGGGCACCCCTAGGCTTTAGGCTCCCCTAGGCTAAGGCTAGGGCTCCCCTAGCCTTCAGGCTAGGGCACCCCTAGGCTTTAGGCTCCCCTAGGCTTCAGGCTAGGGCTCCCCTAGCCTTCAGGCTAGGGCTCCCCTAGGCTAAGGCTAGGGCTCCCCTAGCCTTCAGGCTAGGGCTCCCCTAGGCTAAGGCTAGGGCTCCCCTAGCCTTCAGGCTAGGGCTCCCCTAGGCTAAGGCTAGGGCTCCCCTACCCTTCAGGCTAGGGCTCCCCTAGCCTTCAGGCTAGGGCTCCCCTAGCCTTCAGGCTAGGGCTCCCCTAGCCTTCAGGCTAGGGCTCCCCTAGGCTAAGGCTAGGGCTCCCCTAGCCTTCAGGCTAGGGCACCCCTAGGCTTTAGGCTCCCCTAGGCTAAGGCTAGGGCTCCCCTAGCCTTCAGGCTAGGGCACCCCTAGGCTTTAGGCTCCCCTAGGCGAAGGCTAGGGCTCCCCTAGCCTTCAGGCTAGGGCACCCCTAGGCTTTAGGCTCCCCTAGGCGAAGGCTAGGGCTCCCCTAGCCTTCAGGCTAGGGCACCCCTAGGCTTTAGGCTCCCCTAGGCGAAGGCTAGGGCTCCCCTAGCCTTCAGGCTAGGGCACCCCTAGGCTTTAGGCTCCCCTAGGCGAAGGCTAGGGCTCCCCTAGCCTTCAGGCTAGGGCACCCCTAGGCTTTAGGCTCCCCTAGGCGAAGGCTAGGGCTCCCCTAGCCTTCAGGCTAGGGCACCCCTAGGCTTTAGGCTCCCCTAGGCGAAGGCTAGGGCTCCCCTAGCCTTCAGGCTAGGGCACCCCTAGGCTTTAGGCTCCCCTAGGCGAAGGCTAGGGCTCCCCTAGCCTTCAGGCTAGGGCACCCCTAGGCTTTAGGCTCCCCTAGGCGAAGGCTAGGGCTCCCCTAGCCTTCAGGCTAGGGCACCCCTAGGCTTTAGGCTCCCCTAGGCGAGGGCTAGGGCTCCCCTAGCCTTCAGGCTAGGGCACCCCTAGGCTTTAGGCTCCCCTAGGCGAAGGCTAGGGCTCCCCTAGCCTTCAGGCTAGGGCACCCCTAGGCTTTAGGCTCCCCTAGGCGAGGGCTAGGGCTCCCCTAGCCTTCAGGCTAGGGCACCCCTAGGCTTTAGGCTCCCCTAGGCGAAGGCTAGGGCTCCCCTAGCCTTCAGGCTAGGGCACCCCTAGGCTTTAGGCTCCCCTAGGCGAAGGCTAGGGCTCCCCTAGCCTTCAGGCTAGGGCACCCCTAGGCTTTAGGCTCCCCTAGGCGAAGGCTAGGGCTCCCCTAGCCTTCAGGCTAGGGCACCCCTAGGCTTTAGGCTCCCCTAGGCGAAGGCTAGGGCTCCCCTAGCCTTCAGGCTAGGGCACCCCTAGGCTTTAGGCTCCCCTAGGCGAAGGCTAGGGCTCCCCTAGCCTTCAGGCTAGGGCACCCCTAGGCTTTAGGCTCCCCTAGGCGAAGGCTAGGGCTCCCCTAGCCTTCAGGCTAGGGCACCCCTAGGCTTTAGGCTCCCCTAGGCGAAGGCTAGGGCTCCCCTAGCCTTCAGGCTAGGGCACCCCTAGGCTTTAGGCTCCCCTAGGCGAAGGCTAGGGCTCCCCTAGCCTTCAGGCTAGGGCACCCCTAGGCTTTAGGCTCCCCTAGGCGAAGGCTAGGGCTCCCCTAGCCTTCAGGCTAGGGCACCCCTAGGCTTTAGGCTCCCCTAGGCGAAGGCTAGGGCTCCCCTAGCCTTCAGGCTAGGGCACCCCTAGGCTTTAGGCTCCCCTAGGCGAAGGCTAGGGCTCCCCTAGCCTTCAGGCTAGGGCACCCCTAGGCTTTAGGCTCCCCTAGGCGAAGGCTAGGGCTCCCCTAGCCTTCAGGCTAGGGCACCCCTAGGCTTTAGGCTCCCCTAGGCGAAGGCTAGGGCTCCCCTAGCCTTCAGGCTAGGGCACCCCTAGGCTTTAGGCTCCCCTAGGCTAAGGCTAGGGCTCCCCTAGGCTTTAGGCTAGGGCTCCCCTAGGCTAAGGCTAGGGCTCCCCTAGCCTTCAGGCTAGGGCTCCCCTAGCCTTCAGGCTAGGGCTCCCCTAGGCTAAGGCTAGGGCTCCCCTAGCCTTCAGGCTAGGGCTCCCCTAGCCTTCAGGCTAGGGCTCCCCTAGGCTAAGGCTAGGGCTCCCCTAGCCTTCAGGCTAGGGCACCCCTAGGCTTTAGGCTCCCCTAGGCTAAGGCTAGGGCTCCCCTAGCCTTCAGGCTAGGGCACCCCTAGGCTTTAGGCTCCCCTAGGCTAAGGCTAGGGCTCCCCTAGCCTTCAGGCTAGGGCACCCCTAGGCTTTAGGCTCCCCTAGGCTTCAGGCTAGGGCTCCCCTAGCCTTCAGGCTAGGGCTCCCCTAGGCTAAGGCTAGGGCTCCCCTAGCCTTCAGGCTAGGGCTCCCCTAGGCTAAGGCTAGGGCTCCCCTAGCCTTCAGGCTAGGGCTCCCCTAGGCTAAGGCTAGGGCTCCCCTACCCTTCAGGCTAGGGCTCCCCTAGCCTTCAGGCTAGGGCTCCCCTAGCCTTCAGGCTAGGGCTCCCCTAGCCTTCAGGCTAGGGCTCCCCTAGCCTTCAGGCTAGGGCTCCCCTAGGCTAAGGCTAGGGCTCCCCTAGCCTTCAGGCTAGGGCACCCCTAGGCTTTAGGCTCCCCTAGGCTAAGGCTAGGGCTCCCCTAGCCTTCAGGCTAGGGCACCCCTAGGCTTTAGGCTCCCCTAGGCGAAGGCTAGGGCTCCCCTAGCCTTCAGGCTAGGGCACCCCTAGGCTTTAGGCTCCCCTAGGCGAAGGCTAGGGCTCCCCTAGCCTTCAGGCTAGGGCACCCCTAGGCTTTAGGCTCCCCTAGGCGAAGGCTAGGGCTCCCCTAGCCTTCAGGCTAGGGCACCCCTAGGCTTTAGGCTCCCCTAGGCGAAGGCTAGGGCTCCCCTAGCCTTCAGGCTAGGGCACCCCTAGGCTTTAGGCTCCCCTAGGCGAAGGCTAGGGCTCCCCTAGCCTTCAGGCTAGGGCACCCCTAGGCTTTAGGCTCCCCTAGGCGAAGGCTAGGGCACCCCTAGCCTTCAGGCTAGGGCACCCCTAGGCTTTAGGCTCCCCTAGGCGAAGGCTAGGGCTCCCCTAGCCTTCAGGCTAGGGCACCCCTAGGCTTTAGGCTCCCCTAGGCGAAGGCTAGGGCTCCCCTAGCCTTCAGGCTAGGGCACCCCTAGGCTTTAGGCTCCCTTAGGCGAGGGCTAGGGCTCCCCTAGCCTTCAGGCTAGGGCACCCCTAGGCTTTAGGCTCCCCTAGGCGAGGGCTAGGGCTCCCCTAGCCTTCAGGCTAGGGCACCCCTAGGCTTTAGGCTCCCCTAGGCGAGGGCTAGGGCTCCCCTAGCCTTCAGGCTAGGGCACCCCTAGGCTTTAGGCTCCCCTAGGCGAAGGCTAGGGCTCCCCTAGCCTTCAGGCTAGGGCACCCCTAGGCTTTAGGCTCCCCTAGGCGAAGGCTAGGGCTCCCCTAGCCTTCAGGCTAGGGCACCCCTAGGCTTTAGGCTCCCCTAGGCGAAGGCTAGGGCTCCCCTAGCCTTCAGGCTAGGGCACCCCTAGGCTTTAGGCTCCCCTAGGCGAAGGCTAGGGCTCCCCTAGCCTTCAGGCTAGGGCACCCCTAGGCTTTAGGCTCCCCTAGGCGAAGGCTAGGGCTCCCCTAGCCTTCAGGCTAGGGCACCCCTAGGCTTTAGGCTCCCCTAGGCGAAGGCTAGGGCTCCCCTAGCCTTCAGGCTAGGGCACCCCTAGGCTTTAGGCTCCCCTAGGCGAAGGCTAGGGCTCCCCTAGCCTTCAGGCTAGGGCACCCCTAGGCTTTAGGCTCCCCTAGGCGAAGGCTAGGGCTCCCCTAGCCTTCAGGCTAGGGCACCCCTAGGCTTTAGGCTCCCCTAGGCGAAGGCTAGGGCTCCCCTAGCCTTCAGGCTAGGGCACCCCTAGGCTTTAGGCTCCCCTAGGCGAAGGCTAGGGCTCCCCTAGCCTTCAGGCTAGGGCACCCCTAGGCTTTAGGCTCCCCTAGGCGAAGGCTAGGGCTCCCCTAGCCTTCAGGCTAGGGCACCCCTAGGCTTTAGGCTCCCCTAGGCGAAGGCTAGGGCTCCCCTAGCCTTCAGGCTAGGGCACCCCTAGGCTTTAGGCTCCCCTAGGCGAAGGCTAGGGCTCCCCTAGCCTTCAGGCTAGGGCACCCCTAGGCTTTAGGCTCCCCTAGGCTAAGGCTAGGGCTCCCCTAGCCTTCAGGCTAGGGCACCCCTAGGCTTTAGGCTCCCCTAGGCTAAGGCTAGGGCTCCCCTAGCCTTCAGGCTAGGGCACCCCTAGGCTTTAGGCTCCCCTAGGCTAAGGCTAGGGCTCCCCTAGCCTTCAGGCTAGGGCACCCCTAGGCTTTAGGCTCCCCTAGGCTAAGGCTAGGGCTCCCCTAGCCTTCAGGCTAGGGCACCCCTAGGCTTTAGGCTCCCCTAGGCTAAGGCTAGGGCTCCCCTAGCCTTCAGGCTAGGGCACCCCTAGGCTTTAGGCTCCCCTAGGCTAAGGCTAGGTCTCCCCTAGCCTTCAGGCTAGGGCACCCCTAGGCTTTAGGCTCCCCTAGGCTAAGGCTAGGGCTCCCCTAGGCTAAGGCTAGGGCTCCCCTAGCCTTCAGGCTAGGGCACCCCTAGGCTTTAGGCTCCCCTAGGCTAAGGCTAGGGCTCCTCTAGGCTAAGGCTAGGGCTCCCCTAGCCTTCAGGCTAGGGCACCCCTAGGCTTTAGGCTCCCCTAGGCTAAGGCTAGGGCTCCCCTAGCCTTCAGGCTAGGGCACCCCTAGGCTTTAGGCTAGGGCTCCCTTAGGCTAAGGCTAGGGCTCCCCTAGCCTTCAGGCTAGGGCACCCCTAGGCTTTAGGCTAGGGCTCCCCTAGGCTAAGGCTAGGGCTCCCCTAGCCTTCAGGCTAGGGCACCCCTAAGCTTTAGGCTCCCCTAGGCTAAGGCTAGGGCTCCCCTAGCCTTCAGGCTAGGGCACCCCTAGGCTTTAGGCTAGGGCTCCCCTAGGCTAAGGCTAGGGCTCCCCTAGCCTTCAGGCTAGGGCACCCCTAGGCTTTAGGCTAGGGCTCCCCTAGGCTAAGGCTAGGGCTCCCCTAGCCTTCAGGCTAGGGCACCCCTAGGCTTTAGGCTAGGGCTCCCCTAGGCTAAGGCTAGGGCTCCCCTAGCCTTCAGGCTAGGGCACCCCTAGGCTTTAGGCTAGGGCTCCCCTAGGCTAAGGCTAGGGCTCCCCTAGCCTTCAGGCTAGGGCACCCCTAGGCTTTAGGCTAGGGCTCCCCTAGGCTAAGGCTAGGGCTCCCCTGGCCTTCAGACTAGGGCACCCCTAGGCTTTAGGCTAGGGCTCCCCTAGGCTAAGTCTAGGGCTCCCCTGGCCTTCAGGCTAGGGCACCCCTAGGCTTTAGGCTAGGGCTCCCCTAGGCTAAGGCTAGGGCTCCCCTGGCCTTCAGGCTAGGGCACCCCTAGGCTTTAGGCTAGGGCTCCCCTAGGCTAAGGCTAGGGCTCCCCTGGCCTTCAGGCTAGGGCACCCCTAGGCTTTAGGCTAGGGCTCCCCTAGGCTAAGGCTAGGGCTCCCCTGGCCTTCAGGCTAGGGCACCCCTAGGCTTTAGGCTAGGGCTCCCCTAGGCTAAGGCTAGGGCTCCCCTGGCCTTCAGGCTAGGGCACCCCTAGGCTTTAGGCTAGGGCTCCCCTAGGCTAAGGCTAGGGCTCCCCTGGCCTTCAGGCTAGGGCACCCCTAGGCTTTAGGCTAGGGCTCCCCTAGGCTAAGGCTAGGGCTCCCCTGGCCTTCAGGCTAGGGCACCCCTAGGCTTTAGGCTAGGGCTCCCCTAGGCTAAGGCTAGGGCTCCCCTGGCCTTCAGGCTAGGGCACCCCTAGGCTTCAGGCTAGGGCTCCCCTAGGCTAAGGCTAGGGCTCCCCTAGCCTTCAGGCTAGGGCACCCCTAGGCTTTAGGCTAGGGCTCCCCTAGGCTAAGGCTAGGGCTCCCCTAGCCTTCAGGCTAGGGCACCCCTAGGCTTTAGGCTAGGGCTCCCCTAGGCTAAGGCTAGGGCTCCCCTAGCCTTCAGGCTAGGGCACCCCTAGGCTTTAGGCTAGGGCTCCCCTAGGCTAAGGCTAGGGCTCCCCTAGCCTTCAGGCTAGGGCACCCCTAGGCTTTAGGCTAGGGCTCCCCTAGGCTAAGGCTAGGGCTCCCCTAGCCTTCAGGCTAGGGCACCCCTAGGCTTTAGGCTAGGGCTCCCCTAGGCTAAGGCTAGGGCTCCCCTAGCCTTCAGGCTAGGGCACCCCTAGGCTTTAGGCTAGGGCTCCCCTAGGCTAAGGCTAGGGCTCCCCTAGCCTTCAGGATAGGGCACCCCTAGGCTTTAGGCTAGGGCTCCCCTAGGCTTCAGGCTAGGGCTCCCCTATCCTTCAGGCTAGGGCTCCCCTAGGCTAAGGCTAGGGCTCCCCTAGGCTTCAGGCTAGGGCTCCCCTAGCCTTCAAGCTAGGGCTCCCCTAGGCTAAGGCTAGGGCTCCCCTAGCCTTCAGGCTAGGGCTCCCCTAGCCTTCAGGCTAGGGCTCCCCTAGGCTAAGGCTAGGGCTCCCCTAGCCTTCAGGCTAGGGCTCCCCTAGCCTTCAGGCTAGGGCTCCCCTAGGCTAAGGCTAGGGCTCCCCTAGCCTTCAGGCTAGGGCACCCCTAGGCTTTAGTCTAGGGCTCCCCTAGGCTAAGGCTAGGGCTCCCCTAGCCTTCAGGCTAGGGCACCCCTAAGCTTTAGGCTCCCCTAGGCTAAGGCTAGGGCTCCCCTAGCCTTCAGGCTAGGGCACCCCTAGGCTTTAGGCTAGGGCTCCCCTAGGCTAAGGCTAGGGCTCCCCTAGCCTTCAGGCTAGGGCACCCCTAGGCTTTAGGCTAGGGCTCCCCTAGGCTAAGGCTAGGGCTCCCCTAGCCTTCAGGCTAGGGCACCCCTAGGCTTTAGGCTATGGCTCCCCTAGGCTAAGGCTAGGGCTCCCCTGGCCTTCAGACTAGGGCACCCCTAGGCTTTAGGCTAGGGCTCCCCTAGGCTAAGGCTAGGGCTCCCCTGGCCTTCAGGCTAGGGCACCCCTAGGCTTTAGGCTAGGGCTCCCCTAGGCTAAGGCTAGGGCTCCCCTGGCCTTCAGGCTAGGGCACCCCTAGGCTTTAAACTAGGGCTCCCCTAGGCTAAGGCTAGGGCTCCCCTGGCCTTCAGGCTAGGGCACCCCTAGGCTTTAGGCTAGGGCTCCCCTAGGCTAAGGCTAGGGCTCCCCTGGCCTTCAGGCTAGGGCACCCCTAGGCTTTAGGCTAGGGCTCCCCTAGGCTAAGGCTAGGGCTCCCCTGGCCTTCAGGCTAGGGCACCCCTAGGCTTTAGGCTAGGGCTCCCCTAGGCTAAGGCTAGCGCTCCCCTGGCCTTCAGGCTAGGGCACCCCTAGGCTTTAGGCTAGGGCTCCCCTAGGCTAAGGCTAGGGCTCCCCTGGCCTTCAGGCTAGGGCACCCCTAGGCTTTAGGCTAGGGCTCCCCTAGGCTAAGGCTAGGGCTCCCCTGGCCTTCAGGCTAGGGCACCCCTAGGCTTTAGGCTAGGGCTCCCCTAGGCTAAGGCTAGGGCTCCCCTGGCCTTCAGGCTAGGGCACCCCTAGGCTTTAGGCTAGGGCTCCCCTAGGCTAAGGCTAGGGCTCCCCTGGCCTTCAGGCTAGGGCACCCCTAGGCTTTAGGCTAGGGCTCCCCTAGGCTAAGGCTAGGGCTCCCCTAG
Source organism: Tenrec ecaudatus (assembly GCF_050624435.1). Classification (NCBI taxonomy): domain Eukaryota; kingdom Metazoa; phylum Chordata; class Mammalia; order Afrosoricida; family Tenrecidae; genus Tenrec; species Tenrec ecaudatus. The sequence continues at coordinate 36,458 of NW_027458449.1, forward strand.
CCTTCAGGCTAGGGCACCCCTAGGCTTTAGGCTAGGGCTCCCCTAGGCTAAGGCTAGGGCTCCCCTAGCCTTCAGGCTAGGGCACCCCTAGGCTTTAGGCTAGGGCTCCCCTAGGCTAAGGCTAGGGCTCCCCTAGCCTTCAGGCTAGGGCACCCCTAGGCTTTAGGCTAGGGCTCCCCTAGGCTAAGGCTAGGGCTCCCCTAGCCTTCAGGCTAGGGCACCCCTAGGCTTTAGGCTAGGGCTCCCCTAGGCTAAGGCTAGGGCTCCCCTAGCCTTCAGGCTAGGGCACCCCTAGGCTTTAGGCTAGGGCTCCCCTAGGCTAAGGCTAGGGCTCCCCTAGCCTTCAGGCTAGGGCACCCCTAGGCTTAAGGCTAGGGCTCCCCTAGGCTAAGGCTAGGGCTCCCCTAGCCTTCAGGATAGGGCACCCCTAGGCTTTAGGCTAGGGCTCCCCTAGGCTTCAGGCTAGGGCTCCCCTAGCCTTCAGGCTAGGGCTCCCCTAGGCTAAGGCTAGGGCTCCCCTAGGCTTCAGGCTAGGGCTCCCCTAGCCTTCAAGCTAGGGCTCCCCTAGGCTAAGGCTAGGGCTCCCCTAGCCTTCAGGCTAGGGCTCCCCTAGCCTTCAGGCTAGGGCTCCCCTAGGCTAAGGCTAGGGCTCCCCTAGCCTTCAGGCTAGGGCTCCCCTAGCCTTCAGGCTAGGGCTCCCCTAGGCTAAGGCTAGGGCTCCCCTAGCCTTCAGGCTAGGGCTCCCCTAGCCTTCAGGCTAGGGCTCCCCTAGGCTAAGGCTAGGGCTCCCCTAGCCTTCAGGCTAGGGCTCCCCTAGGCTAAGGCTAGGGCTCCCCTAGCCTTCAGGCTAGGGCTCCCCTAGCCTTCAGGCTAGGGCTCCCCTAGCCTTCAGGCTAGGGCTCCCCTAGCCTTCAGGCTAGGGCTCCCCTAGCCTTCAGGCTAGGGCTCCCCTAGGCTAAGGCTAGGGCTCCCCTAGCCTTCAGGCTAGGGCGCCCCTAGGCTTTAGGCTCCCCTAGGCTAAGGCTAGGGCTCCCCTAGCCTTCAGGCTAGGGCACCCCTAGGCTTTAGGCTCCCCTAGGCTAAGGCTAGGGCTCCCCTAGCCTTCAGGCTAGGGCACCCCTAGGCTTTAGGCTCCCCTAGGCTAAGGCTAGGGCTCCCCTAGCCTTCAGGCTAGGGCACCCCTAGGCTTTAGGCTCCCCTAGGCTAAGGCTAGGGCTCCCCTAGCCTTCAGGCTAGGGCACCCCTAGGCTTTAGGCTCCCCTAGGCTAAGGCTAGGGATCCCCTAGCCTTCAGGCTAGGGCACCCCTAGGCTTTAGGCTCCCCTAGGCTAAGGCTAGGGCTCCCCTAGCCTTCAGGCTAGGGCACCCCTAGGCTTTAGGCTCCCCTAGGCTAAGGCTAGGGCTCCCCTAGCCTTCAGGCTAGGGCACCCCTAGGCTTTAGGCTCCCCTAGGCTAAGGCTAGGGCTCCCCTAGCCTTCAGGCTAGGGCACCCCTAGGCTTTAGGCTCCCCTAGGCTAAGGCTAGGGCTCCCCTAGCCTTCAGGCTAGGGCACCCCTAGGCTTTAGGCTCCCCTAGGCTAAGGCTAGGGCTCCCCTAGCCTTCAGGCTAGGGCACCCCTAGGCTTTAGGCTCCCCTAGGCTAAGGCTAGGGCTCCCCTAGCCTTCAGGCTAGGGCACCCCTAGGCTTTAGGCTCCCCTAGGCTAAGGCTAGGGCTCCCCTAGCCTTCAGGCTAGGGCACCCCTAGGCTTTAGGCTCCCCTAGGCTAAGGCTAGGGCTCCCCTAGCCTTCAGGCTACGGCACCCCTAGGCTTTAGGCTCCCCTAGGCTAAGGCTAGGGCTCCCCTAGCCTTCAGGCTAGGGCACCCCTAGGCTTTAGGCTCCCCTAGGCTAAGGCTAGGGCTCCCCTAGCCTTCAGGTTAGGGCACCCCTAGGCTTTAGGCTCCCCTAGGCTAAGGCTAGGGCTCCCCTAGGCTAAGGCTAGGGCTCCCCTAGCCTTTAGGCTAGGGCACCCCTAGGCTTTAGGCTCCCCTAGGCTAAGGCTAGGGCTCCCCTAGGCTAAGGCTAGGGCTCCCCTAGCCTTCAGGCTAGGGCACCCCTAGGCTTTAGGCTAGGGCTCCCCTAGGCTAAGGCTAGGGCTCCCCTAGCCTTCAGGCTAGGGCACCCCTAGGCTTTAGGCTCCCCTAGGCTAAGGCTAGGGCTCCCCTAGCCTTCAGGCTAGGGCACCCCTAGGCTTTAGGCTAGGGCTCCCCTAGGCTAAGGCTAGGGCTCCCCTAGCCTTCAGGCTAGGGCTCCCCTAGCCTTCAGGCTAGGGCTCCCCTAGGCTAAGGCTAGGGCTCCCCTAGCCTTCAGGCTAGGGCACCCCTAGGCTTTAGGCTCCCCTAGGCTAAGGCTAGGGCTCCCCTAGCCTTCAGGCTAGGGCACCCCTAGGCTTTAGGCTCCCCTAGGCTAAGGCTAGGGCTCCCCTAGCCTTCAGGCTAGGGCACCCCTAGGCTTTAGGCTCCCCTAGGCTAAGGCTAGGGCTCCCCTAGCCTTCAGGCTAGGGCACCCCTAGGCTTTAGGCTCCCCTAGGCTAAGGCTAGGGCTCCCCTAGCCTTCAGGCTAGGGCACCCCTAGGCTTTAGGCTCCCCTTGGCTAAGGCTAGGGCTCCCCTAGCCTTCAGGCTAGGGCACCCCTAGGCTTTAGGCTCCCCTAGGCTAAGGCTAGGGCTCCCCTAGCCTTCAGGCTAGGGCACCCCTAGGCTTTAGGCTCCCCTAGGCTAAGGCTAGGGCTCCCCTAGCCTTCAGGCTAGGGCACCCCTAGGCTTTAGGCTCCCCTAGGCTAAGGCTAGGGCTCCCCTAGCCTTCAGGCTAGGGCACCCCTAGGCTTTAGGCTCCCCTAGGCTAAGGCTAGGGCTCCCCTAGCCTTCAGGCTAGGGCACCCCTAGGCTTTAGGCTCCCCTAGGCTAAGGCTAGGGCTCCCCTAGCCTTCAGGCTAGGGCACCCCTAGGCTTTAGGCTCCCCTAGGCTAAGGCTAGGGCTCCCCTAGCCTTCAGGCTAGGGCACCCCTAGGCTTTAGGCTCCCCTAGGCTAAGGCTAGGGCTCCCCTAGCCTTCAGGCTAGGGCACCCCTAGGCTTTAGGCTCCCCTAGGCTAAGGCTAGGGCTCCCCTAGCCTTCAGGCTAGGGCACCCCTAGGCTTTAGGCTCCCCTAGGCTAAGGCTAGGGCTCCCCTAGCCTTCAGGCTAGGGCACCCCTAGGCTTTAGGCTCCCCTAGGCTAAGGCTAGGGCTCCCCTAGCCTTCAGGCTAGGGCACCCCTAGGCTTTAGGCTCCCCTAGGCTAAGGCTAGGGCTCCCCTAGGCTAAGGCTAGGGCTCCCCTAGCCTTCAGGCTAGGGCACCCCTAGGCTTTAGGCTCCCCTAGGCTAAGGCTAGGGCTCCCCTAGGCTAAGGCTAGGGCTCCCCTAGCCTTCAGGCTAGGGCACCCCTAGGCTTTAGGCTCCCCTAGGCTAAGGCTAGGGCTCCCTTAGGCTAAGGCTAGGGCTCCCCTAGCCTTCAGGCTAGGGCACCCCTAGGCTTTAGGCTAGGGCTCCCCTAGGCTAAGGCTAGGGCTCCCCTAGCCTTCAGGCTAGGGCACCCCTAGGCTTTAGGCTAGGGCTCCCCTAGGCTAAGGCTAGGGCTCCCCTAGCCCTCAGGCTAGGGCACCCCTAGGCTTTAGGCTAGGGCTCCCCAAGGCTAAGGCTAGGGCTCCCCTAGCCTTCAGGCTAGGACACCCCTAGGCTTTAGGCTAGGGCTCCCCTAGGCTAAGGCTAGGGCTCCCCTAGCCTTCAGGCTAGGGCACCCCTAGGCTTTAGGCTAGGGCTCCCCTAGGCTAAGGCTAGGGCTCCCCTAGCCTTCAGGCTAGGGCACCCCTAGGCTTTAGGCTAGGGCTCCCCTAGGCTAAGGCTAGGGCTCCCCTAGCCTTCAGGCTAGGGCACCCATAGGCTTTAGGCTAGGGCTCCCCTAGGCTAAGGCTAGGGCTCCCCTAGCCTTCAGGCTAGGGCACCCCTAGGCTTTAGGCTCCCCTAGGCTAAGGCTAGGGCTCCCCTAGGCTAAGGCTAGGGCTCCCCTAGCCTTCAGGCTAGGGCACCCCTAGGCTTTAGGCTCCCCTAGGCTAAGGCTAGGGCTCCCCTAGGCTAAGGCTAGGGCTCCCCTAGCCTTCAGGCTAGGGCACCCCTAGGCTTTAGGCTAGGGCTCCCCTAGGCTAAGGCTAGGGCTCCCCTAGCCTTCAGGCTAGGGCACCCCTAGGCTTTAGGCTAGGGCTCCCCTAGGCTAAGGCTAGGGCTCCCCTAGCCTTCAGGCTAGGGCACCCCTAGGCTTTAGGCTAGGGCTCCCCTAGGCTAAGGCTAGGGCTCCCCTAGCCTTCAGGCTAGGACACCCCTAGGCTTTAGGCTAGGGCTCCCCTAGGCTAAGGCTAGGGCTCCCCTAGCCTTCAGGCTAGGGCACCCCTAGGCTTTAGGCTAGGGCTCCCCTAGGCTAAGGCTAGGGCTCCCCTAGCCTTCAGGCTAGGGCACCCCTAGGCTTTAGGCTAGGGCTCCCCTAGGCTAAGGCTAGGGCTCCCCTAGCCTTCAGGCTAGGGCACCCCTAGGCTTTAGGCTAGGGCTCCCCTAGGCTAAGGCTAGGGCTCCCCTAGCCTTCAGGCTAGGGCACCCCTAGGCTTTAGGCTAGGGCTCCCCTAGGCTAAGGCTAGGGCTCCCCTAGCCTTCAGGCTAGGGCACCCCTAGGCTTTAGGCTACGGCTCCCCTAGGCTAAGGCTAGGGCTCCCCTAGCCTTCAGGCTAGGGCACCCCTAGGCTTTAGGCTAGGGCTCCCCTAGGCTAAGGCTAGGGCTCCCGTAGCCTTCAGGCTAGGGCACCCCTAGGCTTTAGGCTAGGGCTCCCCTAGGCTAAGGCTAGGGCTCCCCTAGCCTTCAGGGTAGGGCACCCCTAGGCTTTAGGCTAGGGCTCCCCTAGGCTAAGGCTAGGGCTCCCCTAGCCTTCAGGCTAGGGCACCCCTAGGCTTTAGGCTAGGGCTCCCGTAGGCTAAGGCTAGGGCTCCCCTAGCCTTCAGGCTAGGGCACCCCTAGGCTTTAGACTAGGGCTCCCCTAGGCTAAGGCTAGGGCTCCCCTAGCCTTCAGGCTAGGGCACCCCTAGGCTTTAGGCTAGGGCTCCCCTAGGCTAAGGCTAGGGCTCCCCTAGCCTTCAGGCTAGGGCACCCCTAGGCTTTAGGCTAGGGCTCCCCTAGGCTAAGGCTAGGGCTCCCCTAGCCTTCAGGCTAGGGCACCCCTAGGCTTTAGGCTAGGGCTCCCCTAGGCTAAGGCTAGGGCTCCCCTAGCCTTCAGGCTAGGGCACCCCTAGGCTTTAGGCTAGGGCTCCCCTAGGCTAAGGCTAGGGCTCCACTAGCCTTCAGGCTAGGGCACCCCTAGGCTTTAGGCTAGGGCTCCCCTAGGCTAAGGCTAGGGCTCCCCTAGCCTTCAGGCTAGGGCACCCCTAGGCTTTAGGCTCGGGCTCCCCTAGGCTAAGGCTAAGGCTCCCCTAGCCTTCAGGCTAGGGCACCCCTAGGCTTTAGGCTAGGGCTCCCCTAGGCTAAGGCTAGGGCTCCCCTAGCCTTCAAGCTAGGGCACCCCTAGGCTTTAGGGTAGGGCTCCCCTAGGCTAAGGCTAGGGCTCCCCAAGCCTTCAGGCTAGGGCACCCCTAGGCTTTAGGCTAGGGCTCCCCTAGAGTTCAGGCTAGGGCTCCCCTAGCCTTCAGGCTAGGGCTCCCCTAGGCTAAGGCTAGGGCTCCCCTAGGCTTCAGGCTAGGGCTCCAGTAGCCTTCAGGCTAGGGCTCCCCTAGGCTAAGGCTAGGGCTCCCCTAGGCTTCAGGCTAGGGCTCCCCTAGCCTTCAGGCTAGGGCTCCCCTAGGCTAAGGCTAGGGCTCCCCTAGCCTTCAGGCTAGGGCTCCCCTAGCCTTCAGGCTAGGGCTCCCCTAGCCTTCAGGCTAGGGCTCCCCTAGCCTTCAGGCTAGGGCTCCCCTAGGCTAAGGCTAGGGCTCCCCTATCCTTCAGGCTAGGGCACCCCTAGGCTTTAGGCTCCCCTAGGCTAAGGCTAGGGCTCCCCTAGCCTTCAGGCTAGGGCACTCCTAGGCTTTAGGCTCCCCTAGGCTAAGGCTAGGGATCCCCTAGCCTTCAGGCTAGGGCACCCCTAGGCTTTAGGCTCCCCTAGGCTAAAGCTAGGGCTCCCCTAGCCTTCAGGCTAGGGCACCCCTAGGCTTTAGGCTCCCCTAGGCTAAGGCTAGGGCTCCCCTAGCCTTCAGGCTAGGGCAACCCTAGGCTTTAGGCTCCCCTAGGCTAAGGCTAGGGCTTCCCTAGCCTTCAGGCTAGGGCACCCATAGGCTTTAGGCTCCCCTAGGCTAAGGCTAGGGCTCCCCTAGCCTTCAGGCTAGGGCACCCCTAGGCTTTAGGCTCCCCTAGGCTAAGGCTAGGGCTCCCCTAGCCTTCAGGCTAGGGCACCCCTAGGCTTTAGGCTCCCCTAGGCTAAGGCTAGGGCTCCCCTAGCCTTCAGGCTAGGGCACCCCTAGGCTTTAGGCTCCCCTAGGCTAAGGCTAGGGCTCCCCTAGCCTTCAGGCTAGGGCACCCCTAGGCTTTAGGCTCCCCTAGGCTAAGGCTAGGGCTCCCCTAGCCTTCAGGCTAGGGCACCCCTAGGCTTTAGGCTCCCCTAGGCTAAGGCTAGGGCTCCCCTAGCCTTCAGGCTAGGGCACCCCTAGGCTTTAGGCTCCCCTAGGCTAAGGCTAGAGCTCCCCTAGCCTTCAGGCTAGGGCACCCCTAGGCTTTAGGCTCCCCTAGGCTAAGGCTAGGGCTCCCCTAGCCTTCAGGCTAGGGCACCCCTAGGCTTTAGGCTCCCCTAGGCTAAGGCTAGGGCTCCCCTAGCCTTCAGGCTAGGGCACCCCTAGGCTTTAGGCTCCCCTAGGCTAAGGCTAGGGCTCCCCTAGCCTTCAGGCTAGGGCACCCCTAGGCTTTAGGCTCCCCTAGGCTAAGGCTAGGGCTCCCCTAGCCTTTAGGCTAGGGCACCCCTAGGGTTTAGGCTCCCCTAGGCTAAGGCTAGGGCTCCCCTAGCCTTCAGGCTAGGGCACCCCTAGGCTTTAGGCTCCCCTAGGCTAAGGCTAGGGCTCCCCTAGCCTTCAGGCTAGGGCACCCCTAGCCTTCAGGCTAGGGCTCCCCTAGGCTAAGGCTAGGGCTCCCCTAGCCTTCAGGCTAGGGCACCCCTAGGCTTTAGGCTCCCCTAGGCTAAGGCTAGGGCTCTCCTAGCCTTCAGGCTAGGGCACCCCTAGGCTTCAGGCTAGGGCACCCCTAGGCTTTAGGCTCCCCTAGGCTAAGGCTAGGGCTCCCCTGGCCTTCAGGCTAGGGCACCCCTAGGCTTTAGGCTCCCCTAGGCTAAGGCTAGGGCTCCCCTGGCCTTCAGGCTAGGGCACCACTAGGCTTCAGGCTCGGGCTCCCCTAGGCTAAGGCTCGGGCTCCCCTGGCCTTCAGGCTAGGGCACCCCTAGGCTTCAGGCTCGGGCTCCCCTAGGCTAAGGCTCGGGCTCCCCTGGCCTTCAGGCTAGGGCACCCCTAGGCTTCAGGCTCGGGCTCCCCTAGGCTAAGGCTCGGGCTCCCCTGGCCTTCAGGCTAGGGCACCCCTAGGCTTCAGGCTCGGGCTCCCCTAGGCTAAGGCTCGGGCTCCCCTGGCCTTCAGGCTAGGGCACCCCTAGGCTTCCGGCTCGGGCTCCCCTAGGCTAAGGCTCGGGCTCCCCTGGCCTTCAGGCTAGGGCACCCCTAGGCTTCCGGCTCGGGCTCCCCTAGGCTAAGGCTCGGGCTCCCCTGGCCTTCAGGCTAGGGCACCCCTAGGCTTCCGGCTCGGGCTCCCCTAGGCTAAGGCTCGGGCTCCCCTGGCCTTCAGGCTAGGGCATCCCTAGGCTTCCGGCTCGGGCTCCCCTAGGCTAAGGCTCGGGCTCCCCTGGCCTTCAGGCTAGGGCACCCCTAGGCTTCCGGCTCGGGCTCCCCTAGGCTAAGGCTCGGGCTCCCCTGGCCTTCAGGCTAGGGCACCCCTAGGCTTCCGGCTCGGGCTCCCCTAGGCTAAGGCTCGGGCTCCCCTGGCCTTCAGGCTAGGGCACCGCTAGGCTTCCGGCTCGGGCTCCCCTAGGCTAAGGCTCGGGCTCCCCTGGCCTTCAGGCTAGGGCACCCCTAGGCTTCCGGCTCGGGCTCCCCTAGGCTAAGGCTCGGGCTCCCCTGGCCTTCAGGCTAGGGCACCCCTAGGCTTCCGGCTCGGGCTCCCCTAGGCTAAGGCTCGGGCTCCCCTGGCCTTCAGGCTAGGGCACCCCTAGGCTTCCGGCTCGGGCTCCCCTAGGCTAAGGCTCGGGCTCCCCTGGCCTTCAGGCTAGGGCACCCCTAGGCTTCCGGCTCGGGCTCCCCTAGGCTAAGGCTCGGGCTCCCCTGGCCTTCAGGCTAGGGCACCCCTAGGCTTCCGGCTCGGGCTCCCCTAGGCTAAGGCTCGGGCTCCCCTGGCCTTCAGGCTAGGGCACCCCTAGGCTTCCGGCTCGGGCTCCCCTAGGCTAAGGCTCGGGCTCCCCTGGCCTTCAGGCTAGGGCACCCCTAGGCTTCAGGCTCGGGCTCCCCTAGGCTAGGGCTCGGGCTCCCCTGGCCTTCAGGCTAGGGCACCCCTAGGCTTCAGGCTCGGGCTCCCCTAGGCTAAGGGCTCGGGCTCCCCTGGCCTTCAGGCTAGGGCACCCCTAGGCTTCAGGCTCGGGCTCCCCTAGGCTAGGGCTCGGGCTCCCCTGGCCTTCAGGCTAGGGCACCCCTAGGCTTCCGGCTCGGGCTCCCCTAGGCTAGGGCTCGGGCTCCCCTGGCCTTCAGGCTAGGGCACCCCTAGGCTTCCGGCTCGGGCTCCCCTAGGCTAGGGCTCGGGCTCCCCTGGCCTTCAGGCTAGGGCACCCCTAGGCTTCCGGCTCGGGCTCCCCTAGGCTAGGGCTCGGGCTCCCCTGGCCTTCAGGCTAGGGCACCCCTAGGCTTCCGGCTCGGGCTCCCCTAGGCTAGGGCTCGGGCTCCCCTGGCCTTCAGGCTAGGGCACCCCTAGGCTTCCGGCTCGGGCTCCCCTAGGCTAGGGCTCGGGCTCCCCTGGCCTTCAGGCTAGGGCACCCCTAGGCTTCCGGCTCGGGCTCCCCTAGGCTAGGGCTCGGGCTCCCCTGGCCTTCAGGCTAGGGCACCCCTAGGCTTCCGGCTCGGGCTCCCCTAGGCTAGGGCTCGGGCTCCCCTGGCCTTCAGGCTAGGGCACCCCTAGGCTTCCGGCTCGGGCTCCCCTAGGCTAGGGCTCGGGCTCCCCTGGCCTTCAGGCTAGGGCACCCCTAGGCTCCCGGCTCGGGCTCCCCTAGGCTAGGGCTCGGGCTCCCCTGGCCTTCAGGCTAGGGCACCCCTAGGCTTCCGGCTCGGGCTCCCCAAGGCTAGGGCTCGGGCTCCCCTGGCCTTCAGGCTAGGGCACCCCTAGGCTTCCGGCTCGGGCTCCCCAAGGCTAGGGCTCGGGCTCCCCTGGCCTTCAGGCTAGGGCACCCCTAGGCTTCCGGCTCGGGCTCCCCAAGGCTAGGGCTCGGGCTCCCCTGGCCTTCAGGCTAGGGCACCCCTAGGCTTCTGGCTCGGGCTCCCCAAGGCTAGGGCTCGGGCTCCCCTGGCCTTCAGGCTAGGGCACCCCTAGGCTTCCGGCTCGGGCTCCCCAAGGCTAGGGCTCGGGCTCCCCTGGCCTTCAGGCTAGGGCACCCCTAGGCTTCCGGCTCGGGCTCCCCAAGGCTAGGGCTCGGGCTCCCCTGGCCTTCAGGCTAGGGCACCCCTAGGCTTCCGGCTCGGGCTCCCCAAGGCTAGGGCTCGGGCTCCCCTGGCCTTCAGGCTAGGGCACCCCTAGGCTTCCGGCTCGGGCTCCCCAAGGCTAGGGCTCGGGCTTCCCTGGCCTTCAGGCTAGGGCACCCCTAGGCTTCCGGCTCGGGCTCCCCATGGCTAGGGCTCGGGCTCCCCTGGCCTTCAGGCTAGGGCACCCCTAGGCATCCGGCTCGGGCTCCCCAAGGCTAGGGCTCGGGCTCCCCTGGCCTTCAGGCTAGGGCACCCCTAGGCTTCCGGCTCGGGCTCCCCAAGGCTAGGGCTCGGGCTCCCCTGGCCTTCAGGCTAGGGCACCCCTAGGCTTCCGGCTCGGGCTCCCCAAGGCTAGGGCTCGGGCTCCCCTGGCCTTCAGGCTAGGGCACCCCTAGGCTTCCGGCTCGGGCTCCCCAAGGCTAGGGCTCGGGCTCCCCTGGCCTTCAGGCTAGGGCTCCCCTAGGCTAAGGCTAGGGCTCCCCTAGCCTTCAGGCTAGGGCACCCCTAGGCTTTAGGCTCCCCTAGGCTAAGGCTAGGGCTCCCCTAGCCTTCAGGCTAGGGCTCTCCTAGGCTTTAGGCTCCCCTAGGCTAAGGCTAGGGCTCCCCTAGCCTTCAGGCTAGGGCACCCCTAGGCTTTAGGCTCCCCTAGGCTAAGGCTAGGGCTCCCCTAGTCTTCAGGCTAGGGCACCCCTAGGCTTTAGGCTCCCCTAGGCTAAGGCTAGGGCTCCCCTAGCCTTCAGGCTAGGGCACCCCTAGGCTTTAGGCTCCCCTAGGCTAAGGCTAGGGCTTCCCTAGCCTTCAGGCTAGGGCACCCCTAGGCTTTAGGCTCCCCTAGGCTAAGGCTAGGGCTCCCCTAGCCTTCAGGCTAGGGCACCCCTAGGCTTTAGGCTCCCCTAGGCTAAGGCTAGGGCTCCTCTAGCCTTCAGGCTAGGGCACCCCTAGGCTTTAGGCTCCCCTAGGCTAAGGCTAGGGCTCCCCTAGCCTTCAGGCTAGGGCACCCCTAGGCTTTAGGCTCCCCTAGGCTAAGGCTAGGGCTCCCCTAGCCTTCAGGCTAGGGCACTCCTAGGCTTTAGGCTCCCCTAGGCTAAGGCTAGGGCTCCCCTAGCCTTCAGGCTAGGGCACCCCTAGGCTTTAGGCTCCCCTAGGCTAAGGCTAGGGCTCCCCTAGCCTTCAGGCTAGGGCACCCCTAGGCTTTAGGCTCCCCTAGGCTAAGGCTAGGGCTCCCCTAGCCTTCAGGCTAGGGCACCCCTAGGCTTTAGGCTCCCCTAGGCTAAGGCTAGGGCTCCCCTAGCCTTCAGGCTAGGGCACCCCTAGGCTTTAGGCTCCCCTAGGCTAAGGCTAGGGCTCCCCTAGCCTTCAGGCTAGGGCACCCCTAGGCTTTAGGCTCCCCTAGGCTAAGGCTAGGGCTCCCCTAGCCTTCAGGCTAGGGCACCCCTAGGCTTTAGGCTCCCCTATGCTAAGGCTAGGGCTCCCCTAGCCTTTAGGCTAGGGCACCCCTAGGCTTTAGGCTCCCCTAGGCTAAGGCTAGGGCTCCCCTAGCCTTCAGGCTAGGGCACCCCTAGGCTTTAGGCTCCCCTAGGCTAAGGCTAGGGCTCCCCTAGCCTTCAGGCTAGGGCACCCCTAGCCTTCAGGCTAGGGCTCCCCTAGGCTAAGGCTAGGGCTCCCCTAGCCTTCAGGCTAGGGCACCCCTAGGCTTTAGGCTCCCCTAGGCTAAGGCTAGGGCTCCCCTAGCCTTCAGGCTAGGGCACCCCTAGGCTTTAGGCTAGGGCTCCCCTAGGCTAAGGCTAGGGCTCCCCTAGCCTTCAGGGTAGGGCACCCCTAGGCTTTAGGCTAGGGCTTCCCTAGGCTAAGGCTAGGGCTCCCCTAGCTTTCAGGCTAGGGCACCCCTAGGCTTTAGGCTAGGGCACCCGTAGGCTAAGGCTAGGGCTCCCCTAGCCTTCAGGCTAGGGCACCCCTAGGCTTTAGACTAGGGCTCCCCTAGGCTAAGGCTAGGGCTCCCCTAGCCTTCAGGCTAGGGCACCCCTAGGCTTTAGGCTAGGGCTCCCCTAGGCTAAGGCTAGGGCTCCCCTAGCCTTCAGGCTAGGGCACCCCTAGGCTTTAGGCTAGGGCTCCCCTAGGCTAAGGTTAGGGCTCCCCTAGCCTTCAGGCTAGGGCACCCCTAGGCTTTAGGCTAGGGCTCCCCTAGGCTAAGGCTAGGGCTCCCCTAGCCTTCAGGCTAGGGCACCCCTAGGCTTTAGGCTAGGGCTCCCCTAGGCTAAGGCTAGGGCTCCCCTAGCCTTCAGGCTAGGGCACCCCTAGGCTTTAGGCTAGGGCTCCCCTAGGCTAAGGCTAGGGCTCCCCTAGCCTTCAGGCTAGGGCACCCCTAGGCTTTAGGCTAGGGCTCCCCTAGGCTAAGGCTAAGGCTCCCCTAGCCTTCAGGCTAGGGCACCCCTAGGCTTTAGGCTCCCCTAGGCTAAGGCTAGGGCTCCCCTAGCCTTCAGGCTAGGGCACCCCTAGGCTTTAGGCTCCCCTAGGCTAAGGCTAGGGCTCCCCTAGCCTTCAGGCTAGGGCACCCCTAGGCTTTAGGCTCCCCTAGGCTAAGGCTAGGGCTCCCCTAGCCTTCAGGCTAGGGCAACCCTAGGCTTTAGGCTCCCCTAGGCTAAGGCTAGGGCTCCCCTAGCCTTCAGGCTAGGGCACCCCTAGGCTTTAGGCTCCCCTAGGCTAAGGCTAGGGCTCCCCTAGCCTTCAGGCTAGGGCACCCCTAGGCTTTAGGCTCCCCTAGGCTAAGGCTAGGGCTCCCCTAGCCTTCAGGCTAGGGCACCCCTAGGCTTTAGGCTCCCCTAGGCTAAGGCTAGGGCTCCCCTAGCCTTCAGGCTAGGGCACCCCTAGGCTTTAGGCTCCCCTAGGCTAAGGCTAGGGCTCCCCTAGCCTTCAGGCTAGGGCACCCCTAGGCTTTAGGCTCCCCTAGGCTAAGGCTAGGGCTCCCCTAGCCTTTAGGCTAGGGCACCCCTAGGCTTTAGGCTCCCCTAGGCTAAGGCTAGGGCTCCCCTAGCCTTCAGGCTAGGGCACCCCTAGGCTTTAGGCTCCCCTAGGCTAAGGCTAGGGCTCCCCTAGCCTTCAGGCTAGGGCACCCCTAGCCTTCAGGCTAGGGCTCCCCTAGGCTAAGGCTAGGGCTCCCCTAGCCTTCAGGCTAGGGCACCCCTAGGCTTTAGGCTCCCCTAGGCTAAGGCTAGGGCTCCCCTAGCCTTCAGGCAAGGGCACCCCTAGGCTTTAGGCTAGGGCTCCCCTAGGCTAAGGCTAGGGCTCCCCTAGCCTTCAGGGTAGGGCACCCCTAGGCTTTAGGCTAGGGCTCCCCTAGGCTAAGGCTAGGGCTCCCCTAGCCTTCAGGCTAGGGCACCCCTAGGCTTTAGGCTAGGGCACCCGTAGGCTAAGGCTAGGGCTCCCCTAGCCTTCAGGCTAGGGCACCCCTAGGCTTTAGACTAGGGCTCCCCTAGGCTAAGGCTAGGGCTCCCCTAGCCTTCAGGCTAGGGCACCCCTAGGCTTTAGGCTAGGGCTCCCCTAGGCTAAGGCTAGGGCTCCCCTAGCCTTCAGGCTAGGGCACCCCTAGGCTTTAGGCTAGGGCTCCCCTAGGCTAAGGCTAGGGCTCCCCTAGCCTTCAGGCTAGGGCACCCCTAGGCTTTAGGCTAGGGCTCCCCTAGGCTAAGGCTAGGGCTCCCCTAGCCTTCAGGCTAGGGCACCCCTAGGCTTTAGGCTAGGGCTCCCCTAGGCTAAGGCTAGGGCTCCCCTAGCCTTCAGGCTAGGGCACCCCTAGGCTTTAGGCTAGGGCTCCCCTAGGCTAAGGCTAGGGCTCCCCTAGCCTTCAGGCTAGGGCACCCCTAGGCTTTAGGCTAGGGCTCCCCTAGACTAACGCTAAGGCTCCCCTAGCCTTCAGGCTAGGGCACCCCTAGGCTTTAGGCTAGGGCTCCCCTAGGCTAAGGCTAGGGCTCCCCTAGCCTTCAGGCTAGGACACTCCTAGGCTTTAGGGTAGGGCTCCCCTAGGCTAAGGCTAGGGCTCCCCAAGCCTTCAGGCTAGGGCACCCCTAGGCTTTAGGCTAGGGCTCCCCTAGGCTTCAGGCTAGGGCTCCCCTAGCCTTCAGGCTAGGGCTCCCCTAGGCTAAGGCTAGGGCTCCCCTAGGCTTCAGGCTAGGGCTCCCCTAGCCTTCAGGCTAGGGCTCCCCTAGGCTAAGGCTAGGGCTCCCCTAGGCTTCAGGCTAGGGCTCCCATAGCCTTCAGGCTAGGGCTCCCCTAGGCTAAGGCTAGGGCTCCCATAGCCTTCAGGCTAGGGCTCCCCTAGCCTTCAGGCTAGGGCTCCCCTAGGCTAAGGCTAGGGCTCCCCTAGCCTTCAGGCTAGGGCTCCCCTAGCCTTCAGGCTAGGGCTCCCCTAGCCTTCAGGCTAGGGCTCCCCTAGCCTTCAGGCTAGGGCTCCCCTAGCCTTCAGGCTAGGGCTCCCCTAGCCTTCAGGCTAGGGCTCCCCTAGGCTAAGGCTAGGGCTCCCCTAGCCTTCAGGCTAGGGCACCCCTAGGCTTTAGGCTCCCCTAGGCTAAGGCTAGGGCTCCCCTAGCCTTCAGGCTAGGGCACTCCTAGGCTTTAGGCTCCCCTAGGCTAAGGCTAGGGCTCCCCTAGCCTTCAGGCTAGGGCACCCCTAGGCTTTAGGCTCCCCTAGGCTAAGGCTAGGGCTCCCCTAGCCTTCAGGCTAGGGCACCCCTAGGCTTTAGGCTCCCCTAGGCTAAGGCTAGGGCTCCCCTAGCCTTCAGGCTAGGGCACCCCTAGGCTTTAGGCTCCCCTAGGCTAAGGCTAGGGCTTCCCTAGCCTTCAGGCTAGGGCACCCCTAGGTTTTAGGCTCCCCTAGGCTAAGGCTAGGGCTCCCCTAGCCTTCAGGCTAGGGCACCCCTAGGCTTTAGGGTCCCCTAGGCTAAGGCTAGGGCTCCCCTAGCCTTCAGGCTAGGGCACCCCTAGGCTTTAGGCTCCCCTAGGCTAAGGCTAGGGCTCCCCTAGCCTTCAGGCTAGGGCACCCCTAGGCTTTAGGCTCCCCTAGGCTAAGGCTAGGGCTCCCCTAGCCTTCAGGCTAGGGCACCCCTAGGCTTTAGGCTCCCCTAGGCTAAGGCTAGGGCTCCCCTAGCCTTCAGGCTAGGGCACCCCTAGGCTTTAGGCTCCCCTAGGCTAAGGCTAGGGCTCCCCTAGCCTTCAGGCTAGGGCACCCCTAGGCTTTAGGCTCCCCTAGGCTAAGGCTAGGGCTCCCCTAGCCTTCAGGCTAGGGCACCCCTAGGCTTTAGGCTCCCCTAGGCTAAGGCTAGGGCTCCCCTAGCCTTCAGGCTAGGGCACCCCTAGGCTTTAGGCTCCCCTAGGCTAAGGCTAGGGCTCCCCTAGCCTTCAGGCTAGGGCACCCCTAGGCTTTAGGCTCCCCTAGGCTAAGGCTAGGGCTCCCCTAGCCTTCAGGCTAGGGCACCCCTAGGCTTTAGGCTCCCCTAGGCTAAGGCTAGGGCTCCCCTAGCCTTCAGGCTAGGGCACCCCTAGGCTTTAGGCTCCCCTAGGCTAAGGCTAGGGCTCCCCTAGCCTTTAGGCTAGGGCACCCCTAGGCTTTAGGCTCCCCTAGGCTAAGGCTAGGGCTCCCCTAGCCTTCAGGCTAGGGCACCCCTAGGCTTTAGGCTCCCCTAGGCTAAGGCTAGGGCTCCCCTAGCCTTCAGGCTAGGGCACCCCTAGCCTTCAGGCTAGGGCTCCCCTAGGCTAAGGCTAGGGCTCCCCTAGCCTTCAGGCTAGGGCACCCCTAGGCTTTAGGCTCCCCTGGCTAAGGCTAGGGCTTCCCTAGCCTTCAGGCTAGGGCACCCCTAGGCTTCAGGCTAGGGCACCCCTAGGCTTTAGGCTCCCCTAGGCTAAGGCTAGGGCTCCCCTGGCCTTCAGGCTAGGGCACCCCTAGGCTTTAGGCTCCCCTAGGCTAAGGCTAGGGCTCCCCTGGCCTTCAGGCTAGGGCACCACTTGGCTTCAGGCTCGGGCTCCCCTAGGCTAAGGCTCGGGCTCCCCTGGCCTTCAGGCTAGGGCACCCCTAGGCTTCAGGCTCGGGCTCCCCTAGGCTAAGGCTCGGGCTCCCCTGGCCTTCAGGCTAGGGCACCCCTAGGCTTCAGGCTCGGGCTCCCCTAGGCTAAGGCTCGGGCTCCCCTGGCCTTCAGGCTAGGGCACCCCTAGGCTTCAGGCTCGGGCTCCCCTAGGCTAAGGCTCGGGCTCCCCTGGCCTTCAGGCTAGGGCACCCCTAGGCTTCCGGCTCGGGCTCCCCTAGGCTAAGGCTCGGGCTCCCCTGGCCTTCAGGCTAGGGCACCCCTAGGCTTCCGGCTCGGGCTCCCCTAGGCTAAGGCTCGGACTCCCCTGGCCTTCAGGCTAGGGCACCCCTAGGCTTCCGGCTCGGGCTCCCCTAGGCTAAGGCTCGGGCTCCCCTGGCCTTCAGGCTAGGGCACCCCTAGGCTTCCGGCTCGGGCTCCCCTAGGCTAAGGCTCGGGCTCCCCTGGCCTTCAGGCTAGGGCACCCCTAGGCTTCCGGCTCGGGCTCCCCTAGGCTAAGGCTCGGGCTCCCCTGGCCTTCAGGCTAGGGCACACCTAGGCTTCCGGCTCGGGCTCACCTAGGCTAAGGCTCGGGCTCCCCTGGCCTTCAGGCTAGGGCACCCCTAGGCTTCCGGCTCGGGCTCCCCTAGGCTAAGGCTCGGGCTCCCCTGGCCTTCAGGCTAGGGCACCCCTAGGCTTCCGGCTCGGGCTCCCCTAGGCTAAGGCTCGGGCTCCCCTGGCCTTCAGGCTAGGGCACCCCTAGGCTTCCGGCTCGGGCTCCCCTAGGCTAAGGCTCGGGCTCCCCTGGCCTTCAGGCTAGGGCACCCCTAGGCTTCCGGCTCGGGCTCCCCTAGGCTAAGGCTCGGGCTCCCCTGGCCTTCAGGCTAGGGCACCCCTAGGCTTCCGGCTCGGGCTCCCCTAGGCTAAGGCTCGGGCTCCCCTGGCCTTCAGGCTAGGGCACCCCTAGGCTTCCGGCTCGGGCTCCCCTAGGCTAAGGCTCGGGCTCCCCTGGCCTTCAGGCTAGGGCACCCCTAGGCTTCCGGCTCGGGCTCCCCTAGGCTAGGGCTCGGGCTCCCCTGGCCTTCAGGCTAGGGCACCCCTAGGCTTCTGGCTCGGGCTCCCCTAGGCTAGGGCTCGGGCTCCCCTGGCCTTCAGGCTAGGGCACCCCTAGGCTTCCGGCTCGGGCACCCCTAGGCTAGGGCTCGGGCTCCCCTGGCCTTCAGGCTAGGGCACCCCTAGGCTTCCGGCTCGGGCTCCCCTAGGCTAGGGCTCGGGCTCCCCTGGCCTTCAGGCTAGGGCACCCCTAGGCTTCCGGCTCGGGCTCCCCTAGGCTAGGGCTCGGGCTCCCCTGGCCTTCAGGCTAGGGCACCCCTAGGCTTCCGGCTCGGGCTCCCCAAGGCTAGGGCTCGGGCTCCCCTGGCCTTCAGGCTAGGGCACCCCTAGGCTTCCGGCTCGGGCTCCCCAAGGCTAGGGCTCGGGCTCCCCTGGCCTTCAGGCTAGGGCACCCCTAGGCTTCCGGCTCGGGCTCCCCAAGGCTAGGGCTCGGGCTCCCCTGGCCTTCAGGCTAGGGCACCCCTAGGCTTCCGGCTCGGGCTCCCCTAGGCTAGGGCTCGGGCTCCCCTGGCCTTCAGGCTAGGGCACCCCTAGGCTTCCGGCTCGGGCTCCCCTAGGCTAGGGCTCGGGCTCCCCTGGCCTTCAGGCTAGGGCACCCCTAGGCTTCTGGCTCGGGCTCCCCTAGGCTAGGGCTCGGGCTCCCCTGGCCTTCAGGCTAGGGCACCCCTAGGCTTCCGGCTCGGGCTCCCCTAGGCTAGGGCTCGGGCTCCCCTGGCCTTCAATCTAGGGCACCCCTAGGCTTCTGGCTCGGGCTCTCCTAGGCTAGGGCTCGGGCTCCCCTGGCCTTCAGGCTAGGGCACCCCTAGGCTTCCGGCTCGGGCTCCCCTAGGCTAGGGCTCGGGCTCCCCTGGCCTTCAGGCTAGGGCACCCCTAGGCTTCCGGCTCGGGCTCCCCAAGGCTAGGGCTCGGGCTCCCCTGGCCTTCAGGCTAGGGCACCCCTAGGCTTCCGGCTCGGGCTCCCCAAGGCTAGGGCTCGGGCTCCCCTGGCCTTCAGGCTAGGGCACCCCTAGGCTTCCGGCTCGGGCTCCCCAAGGCTAGGGCTCGGGCTCCCCTGGCCTTCAGGCTAGGGCACCCCTAGGCTTCCGGCTCGGGCTCCCCAAGGCTAGGGCTCGGGCTCCCCTGGCCTTCAGGCTAGGGCACCCCTAGGCTTCCGGCTCGGGCTCCCCAAGGCTAGGGCTCGGGCTCCACTGGCCTTCAGGCTAGGGCACCCCTAGGCTTCCGGCTCGGGCTCCCCAAGGCTAGGGCTCGGGCTCCCCTGGCCTTCAGGCTAGGGCACCCCTAGGCTTTAGGCTCCCCTAGGCTAAGGCTAGGGCTCCCCTAGCCTTCAGGCTAGGGCACCCCTAGGCTTCAGGCTCGGGCTCCCCTAGGCTAGGGCTCGGGCTCCCCTGGCCTTCAAGCTAGGGCACCCCTAGGCTTCCGGCTCGGGCTCCCCAAGGCTAGGGCTCGGGCTCCCTTGGCCTTCAGGCTAGGGCACCCCTAGGCTTCCGGCTCGGGCTCCCCAAGGCTAGGGCTCGGGCTCCCCTGGCCTTCAGGCTAGGGCACCCCTAGGCTTCCGGCTCGGGCTCCCCAAGGCTAGGGCTCGGGCTCCCCTGGCCTTCAGGCTAGGGCACCCCTAGGCTTCTGGCTCGGGCTCCCCAAGGCTAGGGCTCGGGCTCCCCTGGCCTTCAGGCTAGGGCACCCCTAGGCTTCCGGCTCGGGCTCCCCAAGGCTAGGGCTCGGGCTCCCCTGGCCTTCAGGCTAGGGCACCCCTAGGCTTCCGGCTCGGGCTCCCCAAGGCTAGGGCTCGGGCTCCCCTGGCCTTCAGGCTAGGGCACCCCTAGGCTTCCGGCTCGGGCTCCCCAAGGCTAGGGCTCGGGCTCCCCTGGCCTTCAGGCTAGGGCACCCCTAGGCTTCCGGCTCGGGCTCCCCAAGGCTAGGGCTCGGGCTTCCCTGGCCTTCAGGCTAGGGCACCCCTAGGCTTCCGGCTCGGGCTCCCCATGGCTAGGGCTCGGGCTCCCCTGGCCTTCAGGCTAGGGCACCCCTAGGCATCCGGCTCGGGCTCCCCAAGGCTAGGGCTCGGGCTCCCCTGGCCTTCAGGCTAGGGCACCCCTAGGCTTCCGGCTCGGGCTCCCCAAGGCTAGGGCTCGGGCTCCCCTGGCCTTCAGGCTAGGGCACCCCTAGGCTTCCGGCTCGGGCTCCCCAAGGCTAGGGCTCGGGCTCCCCTGGCCTTCAGGCTAGGGCACCCCTAGGCTTCCGGCTCGGGCTCCCCAAGGCTAGGGCTCGGGCTCCCCTGGCCTTCAGGCTAGGGCTCCCCTAGGCTAAGGCTAGGGCTCCCCTAGCCTTCAGGCTAGGGCACCCCTAGGCTTTAGGCTCCCCTAGGCTAAGGCTAGGGCTCCCCTAGCCTTCAGGCTAGGGCTCTCCTAGGCTTTAGGCTCCCCTAGGCTAAGGCTAGGGCTCCCCTAGCCTTCAGGCTAGGGCACCCCTAGGCTTTAGGCTCCCCTAGGCTAAGGCTAGGGCTCCCCTAGTCTTCAGGCTAGGGCACCCCTAGGCTTTAGGCTCCCCTAGGCTAAGGCTAGGGCTCCCCTAGCCTTCAGGCTAGGGCACCCCTAGGCTTTAGGCTCCCCTAGGCTAAGGCTAGGGCTTCCCTAGCCTTCAGGCTAGGGCACCCCTAGGCTTTAGGCTCCCCTAGGCTAAGGCTAGGGCTCCCCTAGCCTTCAGGCTAGGGCACCCCTAGGCTTTAGGCTCCCCTAGGCTAAGGCTAGGGCTCCTCTAGCCTTCAGGCTAGGGCACCCCTAGGCTTTAGGCTCCCCTAGGCTAAGGCTAGGGCTCCCCTAGCCTTCAGGCTAGGGCACCCCTAGGCTTTAGGCTCCCCTAGGCTAAGGCTAGGGCTCCCCTAGCCTTCAGGCTAGGGCACTCCTAGGCTTTAGGCTCCCCTAGGCTAAGGCTAGGGCTCCCCTAGCCTTCAGGCTAGGGCACCCCTAGGCTTTAGGCTCCCCTAGGCTAAGGCTAGGGCTCCCCTAGCCTTCAGGCTAGGGCACCCCTAGGCTTTAGGCTCCCCTAGGCTAAGGCTAGGGCTCCCCTAGCCTTCAGGCTAGGGCACCCCTAGGCTTTAGGCTCCCCTAGGCTAAGGCTAGGGCTCCCCTAGCCTTCAGGCTAGGGCACCCCTAGGCTTTAGGCTCCCCTAGGCTAAGGCTAGGGCTCCCCTAGCCTTCAGGCTAGGGCACCCCTAGGCTTTAGGCTCCCCTAGGCTAAGGCTAGGGCTCCCCTAGCCTTCAGGCTAGGGCACCCCTAGGCTTTAGGCTCCCCTATGCTAAGGCTAGGGCTCCCCTAGCCTTTAGGCTAGGGCACCCCTAGGCTTTAGGCTCCCCTAGGCTAAGGCTAGGGCTCCCCTAGCCTTCAGGCTAGGGCACCCCTAGGCTTTAGGCTCCCCTAGGCTAAGGCTAGGGCTCCCCTAGCCTTCAGGCTAGGGCACCCCTAGCCTTCAGGCTAGGGCTCCCCTAGGCTAAGGCTAGGGCTCCCCTAGCCTTCAGGCTAGGGCACCCCTAGGCTTTAGGCTCCCCTAGGCTAAGGCTAGGGCTCCCCTAGCCTTCAGGCTAGGGCACCCCTAGGCTTTAGGCTAGGGCTCCCCTAGGCTAAGGCTAGGGCTCCCCTAGCCTTCAGGGTAGGGCACCCCTAGGCTTTAGGCTAGGGCTTCCCTAGGCTAAGGCTAGGGCTCCCCTAGCTTTCAGGCTAGGGCACCCCTAGGCTTTAGGCTAGGGCACCCGTAGGCTAAGGCTAGGGCTCCCCTAGCCTTCAGGCTAGGGCACCCCTAGGCTTTAGACTAGGGCTCCCCTAGGCTAAGGCTAGGGCTCCCCTAGCCTTCAGGCTAGGGCACCCCTAGGCTTTAGGCTAGGGCTCCCCTAGGCTAAGGCTAGGGCTCCCCTAGCCTTCAGGCTAGGGCACCCCTAGGCTTTAGGCTAGGGCTCCCCTAGGCTAAGGTTAGGGCTCCCCTAGCCTTCAGGCTAGGGCACCCCTAGGCTTTAGGCTAGGGCTCCCCTAGGCTAAGGCTAGGGCTCCCCTAGCCTTCAGGCTAGGGCACCCCTAGGCTTTAGGCTAGGGCTCCCCTAGGCTAAGGCTAGGGCTCCCCTAGCCTTCAGGCTAGGGCACCCCTAGGCTTTAGGCTAGGGCTCCCCTAGGCTAAGGCTAGGGCTCCCCTAGCCTTCAGGCTAGGGCACCCCTAGGCTTTAGGCTAGGGCTCCCCTAGGCTAAGGCTAAGGCTCCCCTAGCCTTCAGGCTAGGGCACCCCTAGGCTTTAGGCTCCCCTAGGCTAAGGCTAGGGCTCCCCTAGCCTTCAGGCTAGGGCACCCCTAGGCTTTAGGCTCCCCTAGGCTAAGGCTAGGGCTCCCCTAGCCTTCAGGCTAGGGCACCCCTAGGCTTTAGGCTCCCCTAGGCTAAGGCTAGGGCTCCCCTAGCCTTCAGGCTAGGGCAACCCTAGGCTTTAGGCTCCCCTAGGCTAAGGCTAGGGCTCCCCTAGCCTTCAGGCTAGGGCACCCCTAGGCTTTAGGCTCCCCTAGGCTAAGGCTAGGGCTCCCCTAGCCTTCAGGCTAGGGCACCCCTAGGCTTTAGGCTCCCCTAGGCTAAGGCTAGGGCTCCCCTAGCCTTCAGGCTAGGGCACCCCTAGGCTTTAGGCTCCCCTAGGCTAAGGCTAGGGCTCCCCTAGCCTTCAGGCTAGGGCACCCCTAGGCTTTAGGCTCCCCTAGGCTAAGGCTAGGGCTCCCCTAGCCTTCAGGCTAGGGCACCCCTAGGCTTTAGGCTCCCCTAGGCTAAGGCTAGGGCTCCCCTAGCCTTTAGGCTAGGGCACCCCTAGGCTTTAGGCTCCCCTAGGCTAAGGCTAGGGCTCCCCTAGCCTTCAGGCTAGGGCACCCCTAGGCTTTAGGCTCCCCTAGGCTAAGGCTAGGGCTCCCCTAGCCTTCAGGCTAGGGCACCCCTAGCCTTCAGGCTAGGGCTCCCCTAGGCTAAGGCTAGGGCTCCCCTAGCCTTCAGGCTAGGGCACCCCTAGGCTTTAGGCTCCCCTAGGCTAAGGCTAGGGCTCCCCTAGCCTTCAGGCAAGGGCACCCCTAGGCTTTAGGCTAGGGCTCCCCTAGGCTAAGGCTAGGGCTCCCCTAGCCTTCAGGGTAGGGCACCCCTAGGCTTTAGGCTAGGGCTCCCCTAGGCTAAGGCTAGGGCTCCCCTAGCCTTCAGGCTAGGGCACCCCTAGGCTTTAGGCTAGGGCACCCGTAGGCTAAGGCTAGGGCTCCCCTAGCCTTCAGGCTAGGGCACCCCTAGGCTTTAGACTAGGGCTCCCCTAGGCTAAGGCTAGGGCTCCCCTAGCCTTCAGGCTAGGGCACCCCTAGGCTTTAGGCTAGGGCTCCCCTAGGCTAAGGCTAGGGCTCCCCTAGCCTTCAGGCTAGGGCACCCCTAGGCTTTAGGCTAGGGCTCCCCTAGGCTAAGGCTAGGGCTCCCCTAGCCTTCAGGCTAGGGCACCCCTAGGCTTTAGGCTAGGGCTCCCCTAGGCTAAGGCTAGGGCTCCCCTAGCCTTCAGGCTAGGGCACCCCTAGGCTTTAGGCTAGGGCTCCCCTAGGCTAAGGCTAGGGCTCCCCTAGCCTTCAGGCTAGGGCACCCCTAGGCTTTAGGCTAGGGCTCCCCTAGGCTAAGGCTAGGGCTCCCCTAGCCTTCAGGCTAGGGCACCCCTAGGCTTTAGGCTAGGGCTCCCCTAGACTAACGCTAAGGCTCCCCTAGCCTTCAGGCTAGGGCACCCCTAGGCTTTAGGCTAGGGCTCCCCTAGGCTAAGGCTAGGGCTCCCCTAGCCTTCAGGCTAGGACACTCCTAGGCTTTAGGGTAGGGCTCCCCTAGGCTAAGGCTAGGGCTCCCCAAGCCTTCAGGCTAGGGCACCCCTAGGCTTTAGGCTAGGGCTCCCCTAGGCTTCAGGCTAGGGCTCCCCTAGCCTTCAGGCTAGGGCTCCCCTAGGCTAAGGCTAGGGCTCCCCTAGGCTTCAGGCTAGGGCTCCCCTAGCCTTCAGGCTAGGGCTCCCCTAGGCTAAGGCTAGGGCTCCCCTAGGCTTCAGGCTAGGGCTCCCATAGCCTTCAGGCTAGGGCTCCCCTAGGCTAAGGCTAGGGCTCCCATAGCCTTCAGGCTAGGGCTCCCCTAGCCTTCAGGCTAGGGCTCCCCTAGGCTAAGGCTAGGGCTCCCCTAGCCTTCAGGCTAGGGCTCCCCTAGCCTTCAGGCTAGGGCTCCCCTAGCCTTCAGGCTAGGGCTCCCCTAGCCTTCAGGCTAGGGCTCCCCTAGCCTTCAGGCTAGGGCTCCCCTAGCCTTCAGGCTAGGGCTCCCCTAGGCTAAGGCTAGGGCTCCCCTAGCCTTCAGGCTAGGGCACCCCTAGGCTTTAGGCTCCCCTAGGCTAAGGCTAGGGCTCCCCTAGCCTTCAGGCTAGGGCACTCCTAGGCTTTAGGCTCCCCTAGGCTAAGGCTAGGGCTCCCCTAGCCTTCAGGCTAGGGCACCCCTAGGCTTTAGGCTCCCCTAGGCTAAGGCTAGGGCTCCCCTAGCCTTCAGGCTAGGGCACCCCTAGGCTTTAGGCTCCCCTAGGCTAAGGCTAGGGCTCCCCTAGCCTTCAGGCTAGGGCACCCCTAGGCTTTAGGCTCCCCTAGGCTAAGGCTAGGGCTTCCCTAGCCTTCAGGCTAGGGCACCCCTAGGTTTTAGGCTCCCCTAGGCTAAGGCTAGGGCTCCCCTAGCCTTCAGGCTAGGGCACCCCTAGGCTTTAGGGTCCCCTAGGCTAAGGCTAGGGCTCCCCTAGCCTTCAGGCTAGGGCACCCCTAGGCTTTAGGCTCCCCTAGGCTAAGGCTAGGGCTCCCCTAGCCTTCAGGCTAGGGCACCCCTAGGCTTTAGGCTCCCCTAGGCTAAGGCTAGGGCTCCCCTAGCCTTCAGGCTAGGGCACCCCTAGGCTTTAGGCTCCCCTAGGCTAAGGCTAGGGCTCCCCTAGCCTTCAGGCTAGGGCACCCCTAGGCTTTAGGCTCCCCTAGGCTAAGGCTAGGGCTCCCCTAGCCTTCAGGCTAGGGCACCCCTAGGCTTTAGGCTCCCCTAGGCTAAGGCTAGGGCTCCCCTAGCCTTCAGGCTAGGGCACCCCTAGGCTTTAGGCTCCCCTAGGCTAAGGCTAGGGCTCCCCTAGCCTTCAGGCTAGGGCACCCCTAGGCTTTAGGCTCCCCTAGGCTAAGGCTAGGGCTCCCCTAGCCTTCAGGCTAGGGCACCCCTAGGCTTTAGGCTCCCCTAGGCTAAGGCTAGGGCTCCCCTAGCCTTCAGGCTAGGGCACCCCTAGGCTTTAGGCTCCCCTAGGCTAAGGCTAGGGCTCCCCTAGCCTTCAGGCTAGGGCACCCCTAGGCTTTAGGCTCCCCTAGGCTAAGGCTAGGGCTCCCCTAGCCTTTAGGCTAGGGCACCCCTAGGCTTTAGGCTCCCCTAGGCTAAGGCTAGGGCTCCCCTAGCCTTCAGGCTAGGGCACCCCTAGGCTTTAGGCTCCCCTAGGCTAAGGCTAGGGCTCCCCTAGCCTTCAGGCTAGGGCACCCCTAGCCTTCAGGCTAGGGCTCCCCTAGGCTAAGGCTAGGGCTCCCCTAGCCTTCAGGCTAGGGCACCCCTAGGCTTTAGGCTCCCCTGGCTAAGGCTAGGGCTTCCCTAGCCTTCAGGCTAGGGCACCCCTAGGCTTCAGGCTAGGGCACCCCTAGGCTTTAGGCTCCCCTAGGCTAAGGCTAGGGCTCCCCTGGCCTTCAGGCTAGGGCACCCCTAGGCTTTAGGCTCCCCTAGGCTAAGGCTAGGGCTCCCCTGGCCTTCAGGCTAGGGCACCACTTGGCTTCAGGCTCGGGCTCCCCTAGGCTAAGGCTCGGGCTCCCCTGGCCTTCAGGCTAGGGCACCCCTAGGCTTCAGGCTCGGGCTCCCCTAGGCTAAGGCTCGGGCTCCCCTGGCCTTCAGGCTAGGGCACCCCTAGGCTTCAGGCTCGGGCTCCCCTAGGCTAAGGCTCGGGCTCCCCTGGCCTTCAGGCTAGGGCACCCCTAGGCTTCAGGCTCGGGCTCCCCTAGGCTAAGGCTCGGGCTCCCCTGGCCTTCAGGCTAGGGCACCCCTAGGCTTCCGGCTCGGGCTCCCCTAGGCTAAGGCTCGGGCTCCCCTGGCCTTCAGGCTAGGGCACCCCTAGGCTTCCGGCTCGGGCTCCCCTAGGCTAAGGCTCGGACTCCCCTGGCCTTCAGGCTAGGGCACCCCTAGGCTTCCGGCTCGGGCTCCCCTAGGCTAAGGCTCGGGCTCCCCTGGCCTTCAGGCTAGGGCACCCCTAGGCTTCCGGCTCGGGCTCCCCTAGGCTAAGGCTCGGGCTCCCCTGGCCTTCAGGCTAGGGCACCCCTAGGCTTCCGGCTCGGGCTCCCCTAGGCTAAGGCTCGGGCTCCCCTGGCCTTCAGGCTAGGGCACACCTAGGCTTCCGGCTCGGGCTCACCTAGGCTAAGGCTCGGGCTCCCCTGGCCTTCAGGCTAGGGCACCCCTAGGCTTCCGGCTCGGGCTCCCCTAGGCTAAGGCTCGGGCTCCCCTGGCCTTCAGGCTAGGGCACCCCTAGGCTTCCGGCTCGGGCTCCCCTAGGCTAAGGCTCGGGCTCCCCTGGCCTTCAGGCTAGGGCACCCCTAGGCTTCCGGCTCGGGCTCCCCTAGGCTAAGGCTCGGGCTCCCCTGGCCTTCAGGCTAGGGCACCCCTAGGCTTCCGGCTCGGGCTCCCCTAGGCTAAGGCTCGGGCTCCCCTGGCCTTCAGGCTAGGGCACCCCTAGGCTTCCGGCTCGGGCTCCCCTAGGCTAAGGCTCGGGCTCCCCTGGCCTTCAGGCTAGGGCACCCCTAGGCTTCCGGCTCGGGCTCCCCTAGGCTAAGGCTCGGGCTCCCCTGGCCTTCAGGCTAGGGCACCCCTAGGCTTCCGGCTCGGGCTCCCCTAGGCTAGGGCTCGGGCTCCCCTGGCCTTCAGGCTAGGGCACCCCTAGGCTTCTGGCTCGGGCTCCCCTAGGCTAGGGCTCGGGCTCCCCTGGCCTTCAGGCTAGGGCACCCCTAGGCTTCCGGCTCGGGCACCCCTAGGCTAGGGCTCGGGCTCCCCTGGCCTTCAGGCTAGGGCACCCCTAGGCTTCCGGCTCGGGCTCCCCTAGGCTAGGGCTCGGGCTCCCCTGGCCTTCAGGCTAGGGCACCCCTAGGCTTCCGGCTCGGGCTCCCCTAGGCTAGGGCTCGGGCTCCCCTGGCCTTCAGGCTAGGGCACCCCTAGGCTTCCGGCTCGGGCTCCCCAAGGCTAGGGCTCGGGCTCCCCTGGCCTTCAGGCTAGGGCACCCCTAGGCTTCCGGCTCGGGCTCCCCAAGGCTAGGGCTCGGGCTCCCCTGGCCTTCAGGCTAGGGCACCCCTAGGCTTCCGGCTCGGGCTCCCCAAGGCTAGGGCTCGGGCTCCCCTGGCCTTCAGGCTAGGGCACCCCTAGGCTTCCGGCTCGGGCTCCCCTAGGCTAGGGCTCGGGCTCCCCTGGCCTTCAGGCTAGGGCACCCCTAGGCTTCCGGCTCGGGCTCCCCTAGGCTAGGGCTCGGGCTCCCCTGGCCTTCAGGCTAGGGCACCCCTAGGCTTCTGGCTCGGGCTCCCCTAGGCTAGGGCTCGGGCTCCCCTGGCCTTCAGGCTAGGGCACCCCTAGGCTTCCGGCTCGGGCTCCCCTAGGCTAGGGCTCGGGCTCCCCTGGCCTTCAATCTAGGGCACCCCTAGGCTTCTGGCTCGGGCTCTCCTAGGCTAGGGCTCGGGCTCCCCTGGCCTTCAGGCTAGGGCACCCCTAGGCTTCCGGCTCGGGCTCCCCTAGGCTAGGGCTCGGGCTCCCCTGGCCTTCAGGCTAGGGCACCCCTAGGCTTCCGGCTCGGGCTCCCCAAGGCTAGGGCTCGGGCTCCCCTGGCCTTCAGGCTAGGGCACCCCTAGGCTTCCGGCTCGGGCTCCCCAAGGCTAGGGCTCGGGCTCCCCTGGCCTTCAGGCTAGGGCACCCCTAGGCTTCCGGCTCGGGCTCCCCAAGGCTAGGGCTCGGGCTCCCCTGGCCTTCAGGCTAGGGCACCCCTAGGCTTCCGGCTCGGGCTCCCCAAGGCTAGGGCTCGGGCTCCCCTGGCCTTCAGGCTAGGGCACCCCTAGGCTTCCGGCTCGGGCTCCCCAAGGCTAGGGCTCGGGCTCCACTGGCCTTCAGGCTAGGGCACCCCTAGGCTTCCGGCTCGGGCTCCCCAAGGCTAGGGCTCGGGCTCCCCTGGCCTTCAGGCTAGGGCACCCCTAGGCTTTAGGCTCCCCTAGGCTAAGGCTAGGGCTCCCCTAGCCTTCAGGCTAGGGCACCCCTAGGCTTTAGGCTCCCCTAGGCTAAGGCTAGGGCTCCCCTAGCCTTCAGGCTAGGGCACCCCTAGGCTTTAGGCTCCCCTAGGCTAAGGCTAGGGCTCCCCTAGCCTTCAGGCTAGGGCACCCCTAGGCTTTAGGCTCCCCTAGGCTAAGGCTAGGGCTCCCCTAGCCTTCAGGCTAGGGCACCCCTAGGCTTTAGGCTCCCCTAGGCTAAGGCTAGGGCTCCCCTAGCCTTCAGGCTAGGGCACCCCTAGGCTTTAGGCTCCCCTAGGCTAAGGCTAGGGCTCCCCTAGCCTTCAGGCTAGGGCACCCCTAGGCTTTAGGCTCCCCTAGGCTAAGGCTAGGGCTCCCCTAGCCTTCAGGCTAGGGCACCCCTAGGCTTTAGGCTCCCCTAGGCTAAGGCTAGGGCTCCCCTAGCCTTTAGGCTAGGGCACCCCTAGGCTTTAGGCTCCCCTAGGCTAAGGCTAGGGCTCCCCTAGCCTTCAGGCTAGGGCACCCCTAGGCTTTAGGCTCCCCTAGGCTAAGGCTAGGGCTTCCCTAGCCTTCAGGCTAGGGCACGCCTAGCCTTCAGGCTAGGGCTCCCCTAGGCTAAGGCTAGGGCTCCCCTAGCCTTCAGGCTAGGGCACCCCTAGGCTTTAGGCTCCCCTAGGCTAAGGCTAGGGCTCCCCTAGCCTTCAGGCTAGGGCACCCCTAGGCTTTAGGCTAGGGCTCCCCTAGGCTAAGGCTAGGGCTCCCCTAGCCTTCAGGGTAGGGCACGCCTAGGCTTTAGGCTAGGGCTCCCCTAGGCTAAGGCTAGGGCTCCCCTAGCCTTCAGGCTAGGGCACCCCTAGGCTTTAGGCTAGGGCACCCGTAGGCTAAGGCTAGGGCTCCCCTAGCCTTCAGGCTAGGGCACCCCTAGGCTTTAGGCTAGGGCACCCGTAGGCTAAGGCTAGGGCTCCCCTAGCCTTCAGGCTAGGGCACCCCTAGGCTTTAGACTAGGGCTCCCCTAGGCTAAGGCTAGGGCTCCCCTAGCCTTCAGGCTAGGGCACCCCTAGGCTTTAGGCTAGGGCTCCCCTAGGCTAAGGCTAGGGCTCCCCTAGCCTTCAGGCTAGGGCACCCCTAGGCTTTAGGCTAGGGCTCCCCTAGGCTAAGGCTAGGGCTCCCCTAGCCTTCAGGCTAGGGCACCCCTAGGCTTTAGGCTAGGGCTCCCCTAGGCTAAGGCTAGGGCTCCCCTAGCCTTCAGGCTAGGGCACCCCTAGGCTTTAGGCTAGGGCTCCCCTAGGCTAAGGCTAGGGCTCCCCTAGCCTTCAGGCTAGGGCACCCCTAGGCTTTAGGCTAGGGCTCCCCTAGGCTAAGGCTAGGGCTCCCCTAGCCTTCAGGCTAGGGCACCCCTAGGCGTCAGGCTCGGGCTCCCCAAGGCTAGGGCTAAGGCTCCCCTAGCCTTCAGGCTAGGGCACCCCTAGGCTTTAGGCTAGGGCTCCCCTAGGCTAAGGCTAGGGCTCCCCTAGCCTTC
The DNA here is from genome assembly GCF_050624435.1 of Tenrec ecaudatus. Taxonomy (NCBI): domain Eukaryota; kingdom Metazoa; phylum Chordata; class Mammalia; order Afrosoricida; family Tenrecidae; genus Tenrec; species Tenrec ecaudatus. Next base: position 65,277 of record NW_027458449.1, read on the forward strand.
AGGCTAGGGCACTCCTAGGCGTCAGGCTCGGGCTCCCCAAGGCTAGGGCTCGGGCTCCCCTGGCCTTCAGGCTAGGGCACCCCTAGGCTTCAGGCTCGGGCTCCCCAAGGCTAGGACTCGGGCTCCCCTGGCCTTCAGGCTAGGGCACCCCTAGGCTTCAGGCTCGGGCTCCCCAAGGCTAGGGCTCGGGCTCCCCTGGCCTTCAGGCTAGGGCACCCCTAGGCTTCAGGCTCGGGCTCCCCAAGGCTAGGGCTCGGGCTCCCCTGGCCTTCAGGCTAGGGCACCCCTAGGCTTCAGGCTCGGGCTCCCCTAGGCTAGGGCTCGGGCTCCCCTGGCCTTCAGGCTAGGGCACCCCTAGGCTTCAGGCTCGGGCTCCCCTAGGCTAGGGCTCGGGCTCCCCTGGCCTTCAGGCTAGGGCACCCCTAGGCTTCAGGTTCGGGCTCCCCTAGGCTAGGGCTCGGGCTCCCCTGGCCTTCAGGCTAGGGCACCCCTAGGCTTCAGGCTCGGGCTCCCCTAGGCTAGGGCTCGGGCTCCCCTGGCCTTCAGGCTAGGGCACCCCTAGGCTTCAGGCTCGGGCTCCCCTAGGCTAGGGCTCGGGCTCCCCTGGCCTTCAGGCTAGGGCACCCCTAGGCTTCAGGCTCGGGCTCCCCTAGGCTAGGGCTCGGGCTCCCCTGGCCTTCAGGCTAGGGCACCCCTAGGCTTCAGGCTCGGGCTCCCCTAGGCTAGGGCTCGGGCTCCCCTGGCCTTCAGGCTAGGGCACCCCTAGGCTTCAGGCTCGGGCTCCCCTAGGCTAGGGCTCGGGCTCCCCTGGCCTTCAGGCTAGGGCACCCCTAGGCTTCAGGCTCGGGCTCCCCTAGGCTAGGGCTCGGGCTCCCCTGGCCTTCAGGCTAGGGCACCCCTAGGCTTCAGGCTCGGGCTCCCCTAGGCTAGGGCTCGGGCTCCCCTGGCCTTCAGGCTAGGGCACCCCTAGGCTTCAGGCTCGGGCTCCCCTAGGCTAGGGCTCGGGCTCCCCTGGCCTTCAGGCTAGGGCACCCCTAGGCTTCAGGCTCGGGCTCCCCTAGGCTAGGGCTCGGGCTCCCCTGGCCTTCAGGCTAGGGCACCCCTAGGCTTCAGGCTCGGGCTCCCCTAGGCTAGGGCTCGGGCTCCCCTGGCCTTCAGGCTAGGGCACCCCTAGGCTTCAGGCTCGGGCTCCCCTAGGCTAGGGCTCGGGCTCCCCTGGCCTTCAGGCTAGGGCACCCCTAGGCTTCAGGCTCGGGCTCCCCTAGGCTAGGGCTCGGGCTCCCCTGGCCTTCAGGCTAGGGCACCCCTAGGCTTCAGGCTCGGGCTCCCCTAGGCTAGGGCTCGGGCTCCCCTGGCCTTCAGGCTAGGGCACCCCTAGGCTTCAGGCTCGGGCACCCCTAGGCTAGGGCTCGGGCTCCCCTGGCCTTCAGGCTAGGGCACCTCTAGGCTTCAGGCTCGGGCTCCCCTAGGCTAGGGCTCGGGCTCCCCTGGCCTTCAGGCTAGGGCACCCCTAGGCTTCAGGCTCGGGCTCCCCTAGGCTAGGGCTCGGGCTCCCCTGGACTTCAGGCTAGGGCACCCCTAGGCTTCAGGCTCGGGCTCCCCTAGGCTAGGGCTCGGGCTCCCCTGGCCTTCAGGCTAGGGCACCCCTAGGCTTCAGGCTCGGGCTCCCCTAGGCTAGGGCTCGGGCTCCCCTGGCCTTCAGGCTAGGGCACCCCTAGGCTTCAGGCTCGGGCTCCCCTAGGCTAGGGCTCGGGCTCCCCTGGCCTTCAGGCTAGGGCACCCCTAGGCGTCAGGCTCGGGCTCCCCAAGGCTAGGGCTCGGGCTCCCCTGGCCTTCAGGCTAGGGCACCCCTAGGCGTCAGGCTCGGGCTCCCCAAGGCTAGGGCTCGGGCTCCCCTGGCCTTCAGGCTAGGGCACCCCTAGGCGTCAGGCTCGGGCTCCCCAAGGCTAGGGCTCGGGCTCCCCTGGCCTTCAGGCTAGGGCACCCCTAGGCGTCAGGCTCGGGCTCCCCAAGGCTAGGGCTCGGGCTCCCCTGGCCTTCAGGCTAGGGCACCCCTAGGCGTCAGGCTCGGGCTCCCCAAGGCTAGGGCTCGGGCTCCCCTGGCCTTCAGGCTAGGGCACCCCTAGGCGTCAGGCTCGGGCTCCCCAAGGCTAGGGCTCGGGCTCCCCTGGCCTTCAGGCTAGGGCACCCCTAGGCGTCAGGCTCGGGCTCCCCAAGGCTAGGGCTCGGGCTCCCCTGGCCTTCAGGCTAGGGCACCCCTAGGCGTCAGGCTCGGGCTCCCCAAGGCTAGGGCTCGGGCTCCCCTGGCCTTCAGGCTAGGGCACCCCTAGGCGTCAGGCTCGGGCTCCCCAAGGCTAGGGCTCGGGCTCCCCTGGCCTTCAGGCTAGGGCACCCCTAGGCGTCAGGCTCGGGCTCCCCAAGGCTAGGGCTCGGGCTCCCCTGGCCTTCAGGCTAGGGCACCCCTAGGCGTCAGGCTCGGGCTCCCCAAGGCTAGGGCTCGGGCTCCCCTGGCCTTCAGGCTAGGGCACCCCTAGGCGTCAGGCTCGGGCTCCCCAAGGCTAGGGCTCGGGCTCCCCTGGCCTTCAGGCTAGGGCACCCCTAGGCGTCAGGCTCGGGCTCCCCAAGGCTAGGGCTCGGGCTCCCCTGGCCTTCAGGCTAGGGCACCCCTAGGCGTCAGGCTCGGGCTCCCCAAGGCTAGGGCTCGGGCTCCCCTGGCCTTCAGGCTAGGGCACCCCTAGGCGTCAGGCTCGGGCTCCCCAAGGCTAGGGCTCGGGCTCCCCTGGCCTTCAGGCTAGGGCACCCCTAGGCTTCAGGCTCGGGCTCCCCAAGGCTAGGGCTCGGGCTCCCCTGGCCTTCAGGCTAGGGCACCCCTAGGCGTCAGGCTCGGGCTCCCCAAGGCTAGGGCTCGGGCTCCCCTGGCCTTCAGGCTAGGGCACCCCTAGGCGTCAGGCTCGGGCTCCCCAAGGCTAGGGCTCGGGCTCCCCTGGCCTTCAGGCTAGGGCACCCCTAGGCGTCAGGCTCGGGCTCCCCAAGGCTAGGGCTCGGGCTCCCCTGGCCTTCAGGCTAGGGCACCCCTAGGCGTCAGGCTCGGGCTCCCCAAGGCTAGGGCTCGGGCTCCCCTGGCCTTCAGGCTAGGGCACCCCTAGGCGTCAGGCTCGGGCTCCCCAAGGCTAGGGCTCGGGCTCCCCTGGCCTTCAGGCTAGGGCACCCCTAGGCGTCAGGCTCGGGCTCCCCAAGGCTAGGGCTCGGGCTCCCCTGGCCTTCAGGCTAGGGCACCCCTAGGCGTCAGGCTCGGGCTCCCCAAGGCTAGGGCTCGGGCTCCCCTGGCCTTCAGGCTAGGGCACCCCTAGGCGTCAGGCTCGGGCTCCCCAAGGCTAGGGCTCGGGCTCCCCTGGCCTTCAGGCTAGGGCACCCCTAGGCGTCAGGCTCGGGCTCCCCAAGGCTAGGGCTCGGGCTCCCCTGGCCTTCAGGCTAGGGCACCCCTAGGCGTCAGGCTCGGGCTCCCCAAGGCTAGGGCTCGGGCTCCCCTGGCCTTCAGGCTAGGGCACCCCTAGGCGTCAGGCTCGGGCTCCCCAAGGCTAGGGCTCGGGCTCCCCTGGCCTTCAGGCTAGGGCACCCCTAGGCGTCAGGCTCGGGCTCCCCAAGGCTAGGGCTCGGGCTCCCCTGGCCTTCAGGCTAGGGCACCCTAGGCGTCAGGCTCGGGCTCCCCAAGGCTAGGGCTCGGGCTCCCCTGGCCTTCAGGCTAGGGCACCCCTAGGCGTCAGGCTCGGGCTCCCCAAGGCTAGGGCTCGGGCTCTCCTGGCCTTCAGGCTAGGGCACCCCTAGGCGTCAGGCTCGGGCTCCCCAAGGCTAGGGCTCGGGCTCCCCTGGCCTTCAGGCTAGGGCACCCCTAGGCGTCAGGCTCGGGCTCCCCAAGGCTAGGGCTCGGGCTCCCCTGGCCTTCAGGCTAGGGCACCCCTAGGCGTCAGGCTCGGGCTCCCCAAGGCTAGGGCTCGGGCTCCCCTGGCCTTCAGGCTAGGGCACCCCTAGGCGTCAGGCTCGGGCTCCCCAAGGCTAGGGCTCGGGCTCCCCTGGCCTTCAGGCTAGGGCACCCCTAGGCGTCAGGCTCGGGCTCCCCAAGGCTAGGGCTCGGGCTCCCCTGGCCTTCAGGCTAGGGCACCCCTAGGCGTCAGGCTCGGGCTCCCCAAGGCTAGGGCTCGGGCTCCCCTGGCCTTCAGGCTAGGGCACCCCTAGGCGTCAGGCTCGGGCTCCCCAAGGCTAGGGCTCGGGCTCCCCTGGCCTTCAGGCTAGGGCACCCCTAGGCGTCAGGCTCGGGCTCCCCAAGGCTAGGGCTCGGGCTCCCCTGGCCTTCAGGCTAGGGCACCCCTAGGCGTCAGGCTCGGGCTCCCCAAGGCTAGGGCTCGGGCTCCCCTGGCCTTCAGGCTAGGGCACCCCTAGGCGTCAGGCTCGGGCTCCCCAAGGCTAGGGCTCGGGCTCCCCTGGCCTTCAGGCTAGGGCACCCCTAGGCGTCAGGCTCGGGCTCCCCAAGGCTAGGGCTCGGGCTCCCCTGGCCTTCAGGCTAGGGCACCCCTAGGCGTCAGGCTCGGGCTCCCCAAGGCTAGGGCTCGGGCTCCCCTGGCCTTCAGGCTAGGGCACCCCTAGGCGTCAGGCTCGGGCTCCCCAAGGCTAGGGCTCGGGCTCCCCTGGCCTTCAGGCTAGGGCACCCCTAGGCGTCAGGCTCGGGCTCCCCAAGGCTAGGGCTCGGGCTCCCCTGGCCTTCAGGCTAGGGCACCCCTAGGCGTCAGGCTCGGGCTCCCCAAGGCTAGGGCTCGGGCTCCCCTGGCCTTCAGGCTAGGGCACCCCTAGGCGTCAGGCTCGGGCTCCCCAAGGCTAGGGCTCGGGCTCCCCTGGCCTTCAGGCTAGGGCACCCCTAGGCTTCAGGCTCGGGCTCCCCAAGGCTAGGACTCGGGCTCCCCTGGCCTTCAGGCTAGGGCACCCCTAGGCTTCAGGCTCGGGCTCCCCAAGGCTAGGGCTCGGGCTCCCCTGGCCTTCAGGCTAGGGCACCCCTAGGCTTCAGGCTCGGGCTCCCCAAGGCTAGGGCTCGGGCTCCCCTGGCCTTCAGGCTAGGGCACACCCCTAGGCTTCAGGCTCGGGCTCCCCTAGGCTAGGGCTCGGGCTCCCCTGGCCTTCAGGCTAGGGCACCCCTAGGCTTCAGGCTCGGGCTCCCCTAGGCTAGGGCTCGGGCTCCCCTGGCCTTCAGGCTAGGGCACCCCTAGGCTTCAGGCTCGGGCTCCCCTAGGCTAGGGCTCGGGCTCCCCTGGCCTTCAGGCTAGGGCACCCCTAGGCTTCAGGCTCGGGCTCCCCTAGGCTAGGGCTCGGGCTCCCCTGGCCTTCAGGCTAGGGCACCCCTAGGCTTCAGGCTCGGGCTCCCCTAGGCTAGGGCTCGGGCTCCCCTGGCCTTCAGGCTAGGGCACCCCTAGGCTTCAGGCTCGGGCTCCCCTAGGCTAGGGCTCGGGCTCCCCTGGCCTTCAGGCTAGGGCACCCCTAGGCTTCAGGCTCGGGCTCCCCTAGGCTAGGGCTCGGGCTCCCCTGGCCTTCAGGCTAGGGCACCCCTAGGCTTCAGGCTCGGGCTCCCCTAGGCTAGGGCTCGGGCTCCCCTGGCCTTCAGGCTAGGGCACCCCTAGGCTTCAGGCTCGGGCTCCCCTAGGCTAGGGCTCGGGCTCCCCTGGCCTTCAGGCTAGGGCACCCCTAGGCTTCAGGCTCGGGCTCCCCTAGGCTAGGGCTCGGGCTCCCCTGGCCTTCAGGCTAGGGCACCCCTAGGCTTCAGGCTCGGGCTCCCCTAGGCTAGGGCTCGGGCTCCCCTGGCCTTCAGGCTAGGGCACCCCTAGGCTTCAGGCTCGGGCTCCCCTAGGCTAGGGCTCGGGCTCCCCTGGCCTTCAGGCTAGGGCACCCCTAGGCTTCAGGCTCGGGCTCCCCTAGGCTAGGGCTCGGGCTCCCCTGGCCTTCAGGCTAGGGCACCCCTAGGCTTCAGGCTCGGGCTCCCCTAGGCTAGGGCTCGGGCTCCCCTGGCCTTCAGGCTAGGGCACCCCTAGGCTTCAGGCTCGGGCTCCCCTAGGCTAGGGCTCGGGCTCCCCTGGCCTTCAGGCTAGGGCACCCCTAGGCTTCAGGCTCGGGCTCCCCTAGGCTAGGGCTCGGGCTCCCCTGGCCTTCAGGCTAGGGCACCCCTAGGCTTCAGGCTCGGGCACCCCTAGGCTAGGGCTCGGGCTCCCCTGGCCTTCAGGCTAGGGCACCCCTAGGCTTCAGGCTCGGGCTCCCCTAGGCTAGGGCTCGGGCTCCCCTGGCCTTCAGGCTAGGGCACCCCTAGGCTTCAGGCTCGGGCTCCCCTAGGCTAGGGCTCGGGCTCCCCTGGCCTTCAGGCTAGGGCACCCCTAGGCTTCAGGCTCGGGCTCCCCTAGGCTAGGGCTCGGGCTCCCCTGGCCTTCAGGCTAGGGCACCCCTAGGCTTCAGGCTCGGGCTCCCCTAGGCTAGGGCTCGGGCTCCCCTGGCCTTCAGGCTAGGGCACCCCTAGGCTTCAGGCTCGGGCTCCCCTAGGCTAGGGCTCGGGCTCCCCTGGCCTTCAGGCTAGGGCACCCCTAGGCTTCAGGCTCGGGCTCCCCTAGGCTAGGGCTCGGGCTCCCCTGGCCTTCAGGCTAGGGCACCCCTAGGCTTCAGGCTCGGGCTCCCCTAGGCTAGGGCTCGGGCTCCCCTGGCCTTCAGGCTAGGGCACCCCTAGGCTTCAGGCTCGGGCTCCCCTAGGCTAGGGCTCGGGCTCCCCTGGCCTTCAGGCTAGGGCACCCCTAGGCTTCAGGCTCGGGCTCCCCTAGGCTAGGGCTCGGGCTCCCCTGGCCTTCAGGCTAGGGCACCCCTAGGCTTCAGGCTCGGGCTCCCCTAGGCTAGGGCTCGGGCTCCCCTGGCCTCCAGGCTAGGGCACCCCTAGGCTTCAGGCTCGGGCTCCCCTAGGCTAGGGCTCGGGCTCCCCAGGCCTCCAGGCTAGGGCACCCCTAGGCTTCAGGCTCGGGCTCCCCTAGGCTAGGGCTCGGGCTCCCCTGGCCTTCAGGCTAGGGCACCCCTAGGCTTCAGGCTCGGGCTCCCCTAGGCTAGGGCTCGGGCTCCCCTGGCCTTCAGGCTAGGGCACCCCTAGGCTTCAGGCTCGGGCTCCCCTAGGCTAGGGCTCGGGCTCCCCTGGCCTTCAGGCTAGGGCACCCCTAGGCTTCAGGCTCGGGCTCCCCTAGGCTAGGGCTCGGGCTACCCTGGCCTTCAGGCTAGGGCACCCCTAGGCTTCAGGCCCGGGCTCCTCTAGGCTAGGGCTCGGCCTCCCCTGGCCTTCAGGCTAGGGCACCCCTAGGCTTCAGGCCCGGGCTCCCCTAGGCTAGGGCTCGGCCTCCCCTGGCCTTCAGGCTAGGGCACCCCTAGACTTCAGGCCCGGGCTCCCCTAGGCTAGGGCTCGGGCTCCCCTGGCCCTCAGGCTAGGGCACCCCTAGGCTTCAGGCCCGGGCTCCCCTAGGCTAGGGCTCGGGCTCCCCTGGCCTTCAGGCTAGGGCACCCCTAGGCTTCAGGCCCGGGCTCCCCTAGGCTAGGGCTCGGGCTCCCCTGGCCTTCAGGCTAGGGCACCCCTAGGCTTCAGGCCCGGGCTCCCCTAGGCTAGGGCTCGGGCTCCCCTGGCCTTCAGGCTAGGGCACCCCTAGGCGTCAGGCCCGGGCTCCCCAAGGCTAGGGCTCGGGCTCCCCTGGCCTTCAGGCTAGGGCACCCCTAGGCGTCAGGCCCGGGCTCCCCAAGGCTAGGGCTCGGGCTCCCCTGGCCTTCAGGCTAGGGCACCCCTAGGCGTCAGGCCCGGGCTCCCCAAGGCTAGGGCTCGGGCTCCCCTGGCCTTGAGGCTAGGGCACCCCTAGGCGTCAGGCTCGGGCTCCCCAAGGCTAGGGCTCGGGCTCCCCTGGCCTTCAGGCTAGGGCACCCCTAGGCGTCAGGCTCGGGCTCCCCAAGGCTAGGGCTCGGGCTCCCCTGGCCTTCAGGCTAGGGCACCCCTAGGCGTCAGGCTCGGGCTCCCCAAGGCTAGGGCTCGGGCTCCCCTGGCCTTCAGGCTAGGGCACCCCTAGGCGTCAGGCTCGGGCTCCCCAAGGCTAGGGCTCGGGCTCCCCTGGCCTTCAGGCTAGGGCACCCCTAGGCGTCAGGCTCGGGCTCCCCAAGGCTAGGGCTCGGGCTCCCCTGGCCTTCAGGCTAGGGCACCCCTAGGCTTCAGGCTCGGGCTCCCCAAGGCTAGGGCTCGGGCTCCCCTGGCCTTCAGGCTAGGGCACCCCTAGGCTTCAGGCTCGGGCTCCCCAAGGCTAGGGCTCGGGCTCCCCTGGCCTTCAGGCTAGGGCACCCCTAGGCTTCAGGCTCGGGCTCCCCTAGGCTAGGGCTCGGGCTCCCCTGGCCTTCAGGCTAGGGCACCCCTAGGCTTCAGGCTCGGGCTCCCCTAGGCTAGGGCTCGGGCTCCCCTGGCCTTCAGGCTAGGGCACCCCTAGGCTTCAGGCTCGGGCTCCCCTAGGCTAGGGCTCGGGCTCCCCTGGCCTTCAGGCTAGGGCACCCCTAGGCTTCAGGCTCGGGCTCCCCTAGGCTAGGGCTCGGCTCCCCTGGCCTTCAGGCTAGGGCACCCCTAGGCTTCAGGCTCGGGCTCCCCTAGGCTAGGGCTCGGGCTCCCCTGGCCTTCAGGCTAGGGCACCCCTAGGCTTCAGGCTCGGGCTCCCCTAGGCTAGGGCTCGGGCTGCCCTGGCCTTCAGGCTAGGGCACCCCTAGGCTTCAGGCTCGGGCTCCCCTAGGCTAGGGCTCGGGCTCCCCTGGCCTTCAGGCTAGGGCACCCCTAGGCTTCAGGCTCGGGCTCCCCTAGGCTAGGGCTCGGGCTCCCCTGGCCTTCAGGCTAGGGCACCCCTAGGCTTCAGGCTCGGGCTCCCCTAGGCTAGGGCTCGGGCTCCCCTGGCCTTCAGGCTAGGGCACCCCTAGGCTTCAGGCTCGGGCTCCCCTAGGCTAGGGCTCGGGCTCCCCTGGCCTTCAGGCTAGGGCACCCCTAGGCTTCAGGCTCGGGCTCCCCTAGGCTAGGGCTCGGGCTCCCCTGGCCTTCAGGCTAGGGCACCCCTAGGCTTCAGGCTCGGGCTCCCCTAGGCTAGGGCTCGGGCTCCCCTGGCCTTCAGGCTAGGGCACCCCTAGGCTTCAGGCTCGGGCTCCCCTAGGCTAGGGCTCGGGCTCCCCTGGCCTTCAGGCTAGGGCACCCCTAGGCTTCAGGCTCGGGCTCCCCTAGGCTAGGGCTCGGGCTCCCCTGGCCTTCAGGCTAGGGCACCCCTAGGCTTCAGGCTCGGGCACCCCTAGGCTAGGGCTCGGCTCCCCTGGCCTTCAGGCTAGGGCACCCCTAGGCTTCAGGCTCGGGCTCCCCTAGGCTAGGGCTCGGGCTCCCCTGGCCTTCAGGCTAGGGCACCCCTAGGCTTCAGGCTCGGGCTCCCCTAGGCTAGGGCTCGGGCTCCCCTGGCCTTCAGGCTAGGGCACCCCTAGGCTTCAGGCTCGGGCTCCCCTAGGCTAGGGCTCGGGCTCCCCTGGCCTTCAGGCTAGGGCACCCCTAGGCTTCAGGCTCGGGTTCCCCTAGGCTAGGGCTCGGGCTCCCCTGGCCTTCAGGCTAGGGCACCCCTAGGCTTCAGGCTCGGGCTCCCCTAGGCTAGGGCTCGGGCTCCCCTGGCCTTCAGGCTAGGGCACCCCTAGGCTTCAGGCTCGGGCTCCCCTAGGCTAGGGCTCGGGCTCCCCTGGCCTTCAGGCTAGGGCACCCCTAGGCTTCAGGCTCGGGCTCCCCTAGGCTAGGGCTCGGGCTCCCCTGGCCTTCAGGCTAGGGCACCCCTAGGCTTCAGGCTCGGGCTCCCCTAGGCTAGGGCTCGGGCTCCCCTGGCCTTCAGGCTAGGGCACCCCTAGGCTTCAGGCTCGGGCTCCCCTAGGCTAGGGCTCGGGCTCCCCTGGCCTTCAGGCTAGGGCACCCCTAGGCTTCAGGCCCGGGCTCCCCAAGGCTAGGGCTCGGGCTCCCCTGGCCTTCAGGCTAGGGCACCCCTAGGCTTCAGGCCCGGGCTCCCCTAGGCTAGGGCTCGGGCTCCCCTGGCCTTCAGGCTAGGGCACCCCTAGGCTTCAGGCTCGGGCTCCCCTAGGCTAGGGCTCGGGCTCCCCTGGCCTTCAGGCTAGGGCACCCCTAGGCTTCAGGCTCGGGCTCCCCTAGGCTAGGGCTCGGGCTCCCCTGGCCTTCAGGCTAGGGCACCCCTAGGCTTCAGACTCGGGCTCCCCTAGGCTAGGGCTCGGGCTCCCCTGGCCTTCAGGCTAGGGCACCCCTAGGCTTCAGGCCCGGGCTCCCCTAGGCTAGGGCTCGGGCTCCCCTGGCCTTCAGGCTAGGGCACCCCTAGGCTTCAGGCCCGGGCTCCCCTAGGCTAGGGCTCGGGCTCCCCTGGCCTTCAGGCTAGGGCACCCCTAGGCTTCAGGCCCGGGCTCCCCTAGGCTAGGGCTCGGGCTCCCCTGGCCTTCAGGCTAGGGCACCCCTAGGCGTCAGGCCCGGGCTCCCCAAGGCTAGGGCTCGGGCTCCCCTGGCCTTCAGGCTAGGGCACCCCTAGGCGTCAGGCCCGGGCTCCCCAAGGCTAGGGCTCGGGCTCCCCTGGCCTTCAGGCTAGGGCACCCCTAGGCGTCAGGCCCGGGCTCCCCAAGGCTAGGGCTCGGGCTCCCCTGGCCTTGAGGCTAGGGCACCCCTAGGCGTCAGGCTCGGGCTCCCCAAGGCTAGGGCTCGGGCTCCCCTGGCCTTCAGGCTAGGGCACCCCTAGGCGTCAGGCTCGGGCTCCCCAAGGCTAGGGCTCGGGCTCCCCTGGCCTTCAGGCTAGGGCACCCCTAGGCGTCAGGCTCGGGCTCCCCAAGGCTAGGGCTCGGGCTCCCCTGGCCTTCAGGCTAGGGCACCCCTAGGCGTCAGGCTCGGGCTCCCCAAGGCTAGGGCTCGGGCTCCCCTGGCCTTCAGGCTAGGGCACCCCTAGGCGTCAGGCTCGGGCTCCCCAAGGCTAGGGCTCGGGCTCCCCTGGCCTTCAGGCTAGGGCACCCCTAGGCTTCAGGCTCGGGCTCCCCAAGGCTAGGGCTCGGGCTCCCCTGGCCTTCAGGCTAGGGCACCCCTAGGCTTCAGGCTCGGGCTCCCCAAGGCTAGGGCTCGGGCTCCCCTGGCCTTCAGGCTAGGGCACCCCTAGGCTTCAGGCTCGGGCTCCCCTAGGCTAGGGCTCGGGCTCCCCTGGCCTTCAGGCTAGGGCACCCCTAGGCTTCAGGCTCGGGCTCCCCTAGGCTAGGGCTCGGGCTCCCCTGGCCTTCAGGCTAGGGCACCCCTAGGCTTCAGGCTCGGGCTCCCCTAGGCTAGGGCTCGGGCTCCCCTGGCCTTCAGGCTAGGGCACCCCTAGGCTTCAGGCTCGGGCTCCCCTAGGCTAGGGCTCGGCTCCCCTGGCCTTCAGGCTAGGGCACCCCTAGGCTTCAGGCTCGGGCTCCCCTAGGCTAGGGCTCGGGCTCCCCTGGCCTTCAGGCTAGGGCACCCCTAGGCTTCAGGCTCGGGCTCCCCTAGGCTAGGGCTCGGGCTGCCCTGGCCTTCAGGCTAGGGCACCCCTAGGCTTCAGGCTCGGGCTCCCCTAGGCTAGGGCTCGGGCTCCCCTGGCCTTCAGGCTAGGGCACCCCTAGGCTTCAGGCTCGGGCTCCCCTAGGCTAGGGCTCGGGCTCCCCTGGCCTTCAGGCTAGGGCACCCCTAGGCTTCAGGCTCGGGCTCCCCTAGGCTAGGGCTCGGGCTCCCCTGGCCTTCAGGCTAGGGCACCCCTAGGCTTCAGGCTCGGGCTCCCCTAGGCTAGGGCTCGGGCTCCCCTGGCCTTCAGGCTAGGGCACCCCTAGGCTTCAGGCTCGGGCTCCCCTAGGCTAGGGCTCGGGCTCCCCTGGCCTTCAGGCTAGGGCACCCCTAGGCTTCAGGCTCGGGCTCCCCTAGGCTAGGGCTCGGGCTCCCCTGGCCTTCAGGCTAGGGCACCCCTAGGCTTCAGGCTCGGGCTCCCCTAGGCTAGGGCTCGGGCTCCCCTGGCCTTCAGGCTAGGGCACCCCTAGGCTTCAGGCTCGGGCTCCCCTAGGCTAGGGCTCGGGCTCCCCTGGCCTTCAGGCTAGGGCACCCCTAGGCTTCAGGCTCGGGCACCCCTAGGCTAGGGCTCGGCTCCCCTGGCCTTCAGGCTAGGGCACCCCTAGGCTTCAGGCTCGGGCTCCCCTAGGCTAGGGCTCGGGCTCCCCTGGCCTTCAGGCTAGGTCACCCCTAGGCTTCAGGCTCGGGCTCCCCTAGGCTAGGGCTCGGGCTCCCCTGGCCTTCAGGCTAGGGCACCCCTAGGCTTCAGGCTCGGGCTCCCCTAGGCTAGGGCTCGGGCTCCCCTGGCCTTCAGGCTAGGGCACCCCTAGGCTTCAGGCTCGGGTTCCCCTAGGCTAGGGCTCGGGCTCCCCTGGCCTTCAGGCTAGGGCACCCCTAGGCTTCAGGCTCGGGCTCCCCTAGGCTAGGGCTCGGGCTCCCCTGGCCTTCAGGCTAGGGCACCCCTAGGCTTCAGGCTCGGGCTCCCCTAGGCTAGGGCTCGGGCTCCCCTGGCCTTCAGGCTAGGGCACCCCTAGGCTTCAGGCTCGGGCTCCCCTAGGCTAGGGCTCGGGCTCCCCTGGCCTTCAGGCTAGGGCACCCCTAGGCTTCAGGCTCGGGCTCCCCTAGGCTAGGGCTCGGGCTCCCCTGGCCTTCAGGCTAGGGCACCCCTAGGCTTCAGGCTCGGGCTCCCCTAGGCTAGGGCTCGGGCTCCCCTGGCCTTCAGGCTAGGGCACCCCTAGGCTTCAGGCTCGGGCACCCCTAGGCTAGGGCTCGGCTCCCCTGGCCTTCAGGCTAGGGCACCCCTAGGCTTCAGGCTCGGGCTCCCCTAGGCTAGGGCTCGGGCTCCCCTGGCCTTCAGGCTAGGGCACCCCTAGGCTTCAGGCTCGGGCTCCCCTAGGCTAGGGCTCGGGCTCCCCTGGCCTTCAGGCTAGGGCACCCCTAGGCTTCAGGCTCGGGCTCCCCTAGGCTAGGGCTCGGGCTCCCCTGGCCTTCAGGCTAGGGCACCCCTAGGCTTCAGGCTCGGGTTCCCCTAGGCTAGGGCTCGGGCTCCCCTGGCCTTCAGGCTAGGGCACCCCTAGGCTTCAGGCTCGGGCTCCCCTAGGCTAGGGCTCGGGCTCCCCTGGCCTTCAGGCTAGGGCACCCCTAGGCTTCAGGCTCGGGCTCCCCTAGGCTAGGGCTCGGGCTCCCCTGGCCTTCAGGCTAGGGCACCCCTAGGCTTCAGGCTCGGGCTCCCCTAGGCTAGGGCTCGGGCTCCCCTGGCCTTCAGGCTAGGGCACCCCTAGGCTTCAGGCTCGGGCTCCCCTAGGCTAGGGCTCGGGCTCCCCTGGCCTTCAGGCTAGGGCACCCCTAGGCTTCAGGCTCGGGCTCCCCTAGGCTAGGGCTCGGGCTCCCCTGGCCTTCAGGCTAGGGCACCCCTAGGCTTCAGGCTCGGGCTCCCCAAGGCTAGGGCTCGGGCTCCCCTGGCCTTCAGGCTAGGGCACCCCTAGGCTTCAGGCCCGGGCTCCCCTAGGCTAGGGCTCGGGCTCCCCTGGCCTTCAGGCTAGGGCACCCCTAGGCTTCAGGCTCGGGCTCCCCTAGGCTAGGGCTCGGGCTCCCCTGGCCTTCAGGCTAGGGCACCCCTAGGCTTCAGGCTCGGGCTCCCCTAGGCTAGGGCTCGGGCTCCCCTGGCCTTCAGGCTAGGGCACCCCTAGGCTTCAGACTCGGGCTCCCCTAGGCTAGGGCTCGGGCTCCCCTGGCCTTCAGGCTAGGGCACCCCTAGGCTTCAGGCCCGGGCTCCCCTAGGCTAGGGCTCGGGCTCCCCTGGCCTTCAGGCTAGGGCACCCCTAGGCTTCAGGCCCGGGCTCCCCTAGGCTAGGGCTCGGGCTCCCCTGGCCTTCAGGCTAGGGCACCCCTAGGCTTCAGGCCCGGGCTCCCCTAGGCTAGGGCTCGGGCTCCCCTGGCCTTCAGGCTAGGGCACCCCTAGGCGTCAGGCCCGGGCTCCCCAAGGCTAGGGCTCGGGCTCCCCTGGCCTTCAGGCTAGGGCACCCCTAGGCGTCAGGCCCGGGCTCCCCAAGGCTAGGGCTCGGGCTCCCCTGGCCTTCAGGCTAGGGCACCCCTAGGCGTCAGGCCCGGGCTCCCCAAGGCTAGGGCTCGGGCTCCCCTGGCCTTGAGGCTAGGGCACCCCTAGGCGTCAGGCTCGGGCTCCCCAAGGCTAGGGCTCGGGCTCCCCTGGCCTTCAGGCTAGGGCACCCCTAGGCGTCAGGCTCGGGCTCCCCAAGGCTAGGGCTCGGGCTCCCCTGGCCTTCAGGCTAGGGCACCCCTAGGCGTCAGGCTCGGGCTCCCCAAGGCTAGGGCTCGGGCTCCCCTGGCCTTCAGGCTAGGGCACCCCTAGGCGTCAGGCTCGGGCTCCCCAAGGCTAGGGCTCGGGCTCCCCTGGCCTTCAGGCTAGGGCACCCCTAGGCGTCAGGCTCGGGCTCCCCAAGGCTAGGGCTCGGGCTCCCCTGGCCTTCAGGCTAGGGCACCCCTAGGCTTCAGGCTCGGGCTCCCCAAGGCTAGGGCTCGGGCTCCCCTGGCCTTCAGGCTAGGGCACCCCTAGGCTTCAGGCTCGGGCTCCCCAAGGCTAGGGCTCGGGCTCCCCTGGCCTTCAGGCTAGGGCACCCCTAGGCTTCAGGCTCGGGCTCCCCTAGGCTAGGGCTCGGGCTCCCCTGGCCTTCAGGCTAGGGCACCCCTAGGCTTCAGGCTCGGGCTCCCCTAGGCTAGGGCTCGGGCTCCCCTGGCCTTCAGGCTAGGGCACCCCTAGGCTTCAGGCTCGGGCTCCCCTAGGCTAGGGCTCGGGCTCCCCTGGCCTTCAGGCTAGGGCACCCCTAGGCTTCAGGCTCGGGCTCCCCTAGGCTAGGGCTCGGCTCCCCTGGCCTTCAGGCTAGGGCACCCCTAGGCTTCAGGCTCGGGCTCCCCTAGGCTAGGGCTCGGGCTCCCCTGGCCTTCAGGCTAGGGCACCCCTAGGCTTCAGGCTCGGGCTCCCCTAGGCTAGGGCTCGGGCTGCCCTGGCCTTCAGGCTAGGGCACCCCTAGGCTTCAGGCTCGGGCTCCCCTAGGCTAGGGCTCGGGCTCCCTGGCCTTCAGGCTAGGGCACCCCTAGGCTTCAGGCTCGGGCTCCCCTAGGCTAGGGCTCGGGCTCCCCTGGCCTTCAGGCTAGGGCACCCCTAGGCTTCAGGCTCGGGCTCCCCTAGGCTAGGGCTCGGGCTCCCCTGGCCTTCAGGCTAGGGCACCCCTAGGCTTCAGGCTCGGGCTCCCCTAGGCTAGGGCTCGGGCTCCCCTGGCCTTCAGGCTAGGGCACCCCTAGGCTTCAGGCTCGGGCTCCCCTAGGCTAGGGCTCGGGCTCCCCTGGCCTTCAGGCTAGGGCACCCCTAGGCTTCAGGCTCGGGCTCCCCTAGGCTAGGGCTCGGGCTCCCCTGGCCTTCAGGCTAGGGCACCCCTAGGCTTCAGGCTCGGGCTCCCCCTAGGCTAGGGCTCGGGCTCCCCTGGCCTTCAGGCTAGGGCACCCCTAGGCTTCAGGCTCGGGCTCCCCTAGGCTAGGGCTCGGGCTCCCCTGGCCTTCAGGCTAGGGCACCCCTAGGCTTCAGGCTCGGGCTCCCCTAGGCTAGGGCTCGGGCTCCCCTGGCCTTCAGGCTAGGGCACCCCTAGGCTTCAGGCTCGGGCTCCCCTAGGCTAGGGCTCGGGCTCCCCTGGCCTTCAGGCTAGGGCACCCCTAGGCTTCAGGCTCGGGCTCCCCTAGGCTAGGGCTCGGGCTCCCCTGGCCTTCAGGCTAGGGCACCCCTAGGCTTCAGGCTCGGGCTCCCCTAGGCTAGGGCTCGGGCTCCCCTGGCCTTCAGGCTAGGGCACCCCTAGGCTTCAGGCTCGGGCTCCCCTAGGCTAGGGCTCGGGCTCCCCTGGCCTTCAGGCTAGGGCACCCCTAGGCTTCAGGCTCGGGTTCCCCTAGGCTAGGGCTCGGGCTCCCCTGGCCTTCAGGCTAGGGCACCCCTAGGCTTCAGGCTCGGGCTCCCCTAGGCTAGGGCTCGGGCTCCCCTGGCCTTCAGGCTAGGGCACCCCTAGGCTTCAGGCTCGGGCTCCCCTAGGCTAGGGCTCGGGCTCCCCTGGCCTTCAGGCTAGGGCACCCCTAGGCTTCAGGCTCGGGCTCCCCTAGGCCTTCAGGCTAGGGCACCCCTAGGCTTCAGGCTC
>NW_027458450.1:300000-416768 GCF_050624435.1 Tenrec ecaudatus
CTGGGTTTCCCTCAGGAGGACTAGCAGCCACAAATCTCCTTCACTCACTTAGGAGGATTCTTTGCAAGCAACACAGTCAGAATACAGCCTACAGACAAAAAAGACCAAACTTATTGGGTACATCCTTGATGCCAGCTCACAAGAACTGTACTAATAAAGCCACTTATAAGTGAGTCAAATCTGACTCATAGCAAACCCATGTTTGTTAAAGAACAACTGGGCTTGATACAGTGTTCAGTGTCTGGTTTAGGAGAAGTTGGTTGCCAGGCGTATCTTCTGAGGCATCTCTGGAGGAACATTTACCTACAAACTTCAACCTTATAAAGACATTGGTACTCTCAGTGGGTACCCAAGTGCTTAAATGTTACACCACCCAGGAACTCCAAGAGCTATACAGAACAATATCAACAATAAGGAAGCTGCTAATAACAATAATAATGGGAGACCTGACATTCATCTTGTTAATTATTGTGATGTGTTCATTTGCCCTTTCTGCCCTGCTAATTCTCTCATCTCATGCCTCTAAATCCCCTCTATAGACTCTGGTGCACAGATCTGTGTCTTCTTTCGTAAGACCTTTAAAAGAAGTTGGGTGCTCTCGAGAAGTAAAATCAGTGGCACTTGTATGTGCTGTATATAGAAAGAGGGTTATGGGTTACACAGTTATAGAAATAGTTAAATCCAGTCCAATTCCAGCCAGGCTTCTCCTGATTCATGGAAGCTGATGAGCTGGAAGCAGAATGATGAAGGAGGGACAATAGGAGGCACAGACTGGGGTGGATGTAGAGGTTTGAAGCCAGTCAGCCAAATGAATCCACCATTGACAGTCCACTACTTTTGGGATTGGCTGGCGACACAACAGGAGATTGAGGAACCATACACAAGATCCAGCTCCAACAAACGGGGAAGGCTAACCAGGATTGGAATCTGACTGGTCTCTCTTTTATAAAAAGACTTATGACACCAAGGAGATATCCTAAGTCTTTGATTTAGTTGGTAGCTTGGGCTTGCCTCTACCCTTATCCAAGAGTGTCTATTGACATAATCCCTAACCATCACAGGCCACCCTTTTTGTTTTTATTTTTTATTAAGATATAATTTTATTGGGGGCTCTTAAGCTCTTATCACTAACCATACATTCATGCATTGTGCTAAGGGCATTTGTACATAAGTTGCCATCATCATTTTCAAAGCTTTTTCTTTCTACTTGAACCCTTGATATCAGCTCCTCATTTCCCCTCTTCCTCTCCCACTTCCTCCCTCATGAATCCTTCATAAGTTATAGATTTTTATTTTTATATCTTACATCATCCTCTGTCACCCACTCTTCTGTGGCTTGTCCCCGTGGGAGGGGGTTATATGTTTATCCTTGTGATCAATTCCCCTTTCTCCCCCACCTTCCCCTTTTCCACCTGGTATCTCTATTCTCATTGTTAGTCCTGAGGGGGTTATCTATTGATATCCTGTGTTTCGGGCTCTTATCTGTAGCAGTGTACATGTTCTAGTATAGTCCGATTTGTAAGGTAGAATTAAGGTCAAAATAGTGGTTGGGGAGGAAGCATTAAAGAACTAGAGGAAAGTTGCATGTTTCACTGGTGCTATACTGCACCCTGACTAGCTCATCTCTTCCTTGTGACCCTTCTGTAAGAAGAAGCCCAATTGTCTACAGATGGACTTTGAGTCTCCACTCCACACCCTACCTCACCCCCATTCACATTGGTATGATTTTGTTCTGGATCTTAGATGCCTGATACCTGATCCCATCAACACCTCATGATCACACAGGCTGGTGTGCTTCTTCCATGTGGGCTTTGTTGCTTCTCAGCTAGATGACCACTCATTTATCTTCAAGCCTTCAAGACCACAGATGTTATATCTTTTGATAACCGGGCACCATCATCACCTTTGCTTATGCACCCATTTTGTCTTTAATGATCATTTCAGGGAAGGAGCATCACAGAATGCCAGATTATTAGAACAAAGTGTTCTTGTGTTGAGGGAGTACTTGAATAGAGGCCAAATGTCCATCCGCTACCTTAATTCTTAACATATAGATTTAAGTACATAGATCTATTTCCCTATCATCATATATAAATATATTTACATATGTGCATGCCCATATTTAGACCTCTATAAATGTCCTTTGCCTCCTAATTGTTTCTTCTATTTCCTTTTACTTTCCTCTTGTGCCACTATTATGTTCGCCCTTCATTCGAGACCATCCTTTTTCTTTTTAAAAAAAAATCATTTTATTGGGGGCTCAAGAGACCACCCTTTTCAAGTTGACACCTGTCCATTTCTCTTTAACCATACAGAATCACCAAAGGAAATTATAAAATCACACTTGTACCTAACATGACACACCTAACATGCATTCACCTGAAACACACTAACCTCATTTTCATCATATATTTTGTAAGTGCGCAAAGCACAAATATTTTGGTGCATATGTACAAATAGGAATTATTCATAACAATTACAGTCCACATTCCTACAGCTGGTCACACGGCCA
Organism: Tenrec ecaudatus; assembly: GCF_050624435.1. NCBI lineage: Eukaryota > Metazoa > Chordata > Mammalia > Afrosoricida > Tenrecidae > Tenrec > Tenrec ecaudatus. The sequence continues at coordinate 302,513 of NW_027458450.1, forward strand.
TACCTGGAATTTAGAACTGCTTTCTTCCACTCTCCATCATATATTGCCTCTACCCTCACTGAGTGCCTCAGCTGAATGTAGTTCTTTGTCTGGTGGGGGAACAAACATTAATTCCTGAAGAGTTTGGACTATTGATAGTCATGTCAGATTTGGGGTGCTGTACTTCACCATTGACTTTAATCATAGGATATGAATAGACAACCAAAGGAATCTCATGGACACCAGACATATTCTTCTTTACCACAATTATGCAATATGAATTCAATTTACCCCTGGAAATCAGAATCAATCACACCATTCAACACAATAGTACCCTTATTTGCCTGTCGACCCAGAGCATGAGCTTCCAGTTCAATGGAATCAATGTTGTGTCTCCAGGTTGGTGTATCCCCACTCTGGAACTAAGACCTCCATACCCAAAGAGCAGAGGGTCACAGGATGGGAAGTAAAAATGTAGTTAGGGTGTCTTAGGCATAATAATGAGTGGTTCCACTTCCATTTCCGTCCCTTGGTTCCTGGATCAGTAAATCTGGCTACTCAAGTAAGAGCACCATATATTGGACATGGTTTAAAGCATATACAGCTTCCTGGAGAAGATTGACCCAACCTTGCAAGGTGTTACCACAAAGATGGTTCCATAATTATGCTTTCAGAGGTCTAGTCCATTTTCTGTCAAGCCAACTACTTCAGGATGATGGGGAACATGGTTAGACCAATTGGTACCATGAGCATGGGTCCTTTGCCACACTTCATTTGCTGTGAAGTGAGTCTCTTGATATGAGATGATGCTGTCTGGGATACCATGTCAGTGGCTGAGATGTTCTGTAAGTTTGCAAATGGTAGTTTGGGCAGGAGCATTGCATGCAGGGAAATCAAATCTGTTTCCTCAGTAATTGTAGTCTAATAAGAATAAAATGCTGCCCTTTCCATGAAGGAAGTGATCCTATATCAACCTGCCACCAGGTTTCTGGTTGATCCCCCTATCCACTCCATCCCACCACCAGATGAATGATCCCATCTCTTAGACTCAGTCTTAGTCTCTGTTGCTGGAAGATTGGGCACTCGGCAATGGCAGTAGCCAAGTCAGCCATGGTGAGTGCAAGTCTGTGTTGCTGAGCCCATGCATAGCCTCTATCCCCGGCACCATAGCCACTTTGTTCATGTGCACATTGTATAAGGACAGGAGTGGCCGGGGAAAGAGAATGACTGGTTTTACAGAATGTGTCATCTTATCCACTTGATTGTTAAAATCCTTCTCGGCATAAGTAACCCTTTAGTGAGTGGTATACAAATATCTTTATTTTGTGACCTATTGAGCAAGTTCTATCTACATAGCTCTTCTCCATGCCTCCATGTCACTGATTTTCCAATCATATGCCTTTCAAGTCTCTGAACATTACTCAAGCCATTGGCCACAGACAATGAATGAGTATTCTGTCACACATTTGTCCATTACTCCTTTCAAACAAACTGAAAACCCAGATGTACCACTGAAAGCTCTGTGCATTGGGAGGATTTCCCTTCACTGCTGTCCTTCATGGAAGTTCCAGAAAGAGGTGGTATTGCCACTGCTGTCCATTTTTGAGTGGTACCTGCAAATCGTGCAGAACCATCAATAAATCAAGCACCAGTTTTCTGTCCTCAGTCAACTGATCATAAGGAAATCCCCATGAGGCCATAGGTGCAGGCTGGGAGTAAGGCAGTCCTGTGACAGAAGGACACAACCAAATGTTATGTTATGTTGCCTCCAAAATACAAGAAGACCCGCCAGGAATTGTGTTTAATTTTTAGTTGTTGGAGGGGCCATGTGCAATAACTTATTTTCCCCTTTAATAGGGATATCTCAACATGCCCCACACCACTAGACCCCTATAAATTTCACTGAGGTATAAGACACCTAAATTTTTATCAGATTAATTCCCCACCCTCTAGCAGGCAGATGTTATACCAATAAGTCTAAAGTCATTGATACTTCTTCCCTATTAGGTTCAATCAGCATCATGTCACCAAATGGACCACTGTAACATTCTGTGGACCCTGCAGACTAAATTGTGACACAGTCTAGGAAAGTTCACATAATGCTGACAAATGTAAAAGTGTATTGTTGTTCTTGCCAGCTGATGGCAAACTTCTTCGTGTGGTCCTTTGAGTTAAGAAAAAGGCATTGGCCATATCAATGGCTGCATAGCATGTACCAGAAGTATCAGTTTGCTCAAGCAATAACTCCATATCTGGAGCAGCAGCTGCAATTACAGTAGCTGCCTGGTTAAGTTTACAATACTCCACTGTCCTTCATCAATAGCCATCTGATTTCTGCACAGACCAAAGAATGAGCTAAATGGCAATGTGGTGGGACTCACCACCCCTGCAGCCTTCAAGTCCTTGAGAGTTGCATGGGTCTCTGCATCCCTGAAGGAATGCTGTATTGATTTTGGTTTACTATTTTCCTACAGAGATGTAGTTCTAGAAGCAATTCTAATAGTTTCCATTCGTTTTTTTTCTACTGTAATAGTCCATATTCCACATTGCAGGGATACAATATGGGGGTTCTTCCCGTTTCTTAGTATGTCTATTCACTACAGGAAGGCTTTGGGAACCCATAGCACTCACTGTGAGATGGACCTGAGCTAGAACTTTATTAATAACTTGACTTTTATACACTCCCACTCTGAATGGGTGTTCAAAACATTTGGTGTCTCTTGGGATTGATGTCAATTTAGAGCCAGTGTCCAATAATCACCCAAAAGTCGGATTATTTCTTTTTTCCCAATGAACAGTCGCTTTTATGAAAGTCTTCACAGTCACATTTTAGGGAAGACTAGGAGAAAGATGAACAGTGGAAGCCCTGCTGGTGTAGGGGTCCTGCCTTAAAGGAGCCTGGCCTCTCTTTCATTCAGGGGGCTGTGGGTCTGTACACTGACTCAAGTCTGGGAATTTATTGAGATGACTCTGCGTTCTGATGAAATGAGTTCGATTGTCAGTCACTTGGGCTAGAGCTTTTCTGCTTTATAGGTCAAGTAAATATTCGATAGGTTTCCCATCTTTTTTACTCTCAGGGACACTCTGCGTAAGTCTCCAATGCCATATGTTCATACCAGTCAGGCTATTCTGATCACGATTTTTCTCTGCTGCCCACTTTGTTTTGGTCAGTTGACTGCTGGAACTTGGCCCCTATCCTCACAGGGCACAATCAGCCCTATTGCAGGCAAGTGCATTAATTTGCTTAGGCAGATCCCATCATTGAACCTGGTTGACATCGAATAACAATCATTGACTGTCTTCAGAAGCGCTGGGACTTTCTTCACGAATTTGTTTCTTGCTGTTTGGGTAGAAGGTATGTCCTCAAAACAATCTTTTTGTGGATCTATGGGTTTATCCTGATGAATCCACGCTAACATGATGCCAATTTTCCTAAACCTTTGGATGCCTTCTTCTATAGTCTATCAAGGCAGGTCTGGTTTTTTAACTTGACTTAGTGTAGGCCATCTTGAAACCTATACTTTAACCAACTAATGAAATAAGTTATTTGATCCTCTCCTAAGCTCTCGAACCCAAATACTGAATAAAGAATCTGTACTTAGCAGGCCCATATCAATAAACTCAGACCAATCCAACTTATGTGCCTTGGTGGCGGTGGTTACAAGTTTGGCCGCTAACTGTGAGGTCATGAATTTGAAATCACCAGGGGTTCCACTGCAAAAAGATGAAGTTTACTACTCCCATAAAGAGTTAAAGTCTCAAACCCTCCCCCATAGGGTTTCCATGAGTCAGAATTGATTTGATGGCAGTGAACTGAGTTTAATCCAATTTATGTACCTTTCACCACTATCCCATACTGTGTTAGTCTGTGTTGACTAGAGAAGTGAATTCATAGACACTCATAAGTCTATAAGAAAAAACTTTATATATAAGAGCAATTGAATAGTGAGAAAACATCCCAGTCCAGTCCAGATCAAGTCCATAAGTCTGATATTAGCCCATATGTCCAACACCAATCTACTCATGAAATACATGCAATGGCATCTAATGCAGGAAGATCACTGGCCAGTGGATGGAAAGTCTTGTGGATCCAATGGCAGTGTAAGCATCTCAGTGCTCCATGTGGTTCCTCCAGCTCCCGGGCTCTGGCTGCATCAGCGTAGCTCCATCAGACTCATCATCAGTAATGGCTCCTAGGGAATGAGCATGGGTCCCACCTCCACCTGCAACCTGAGAGACAGGCTAGACTCCACTCCTTCACTCTTAAGTCTCAAACTGACAACAGAGTATGTAACTGTCACACATACCAGGAATCATTCCCACACATATTCTCCAGATTTCTGTCTATAAATATTAGAAAGCTCTAGCAGTTATTTGGGAATTTAGCACACTTCTTCCTGGGTTGCCATCTGGACTTCTTTGGGAATTTACTGTAACTTAAGTCTAGTTATAGGTCTGGAGGCAATAATGGGTTGAGAGGGTGTTTCCTGGGAACCTGAGATATTATTTTTAAGGCATCTGCCTCAGGCTGTATCTCCAGATACAGACCCAGGTGCCATGTCAGCAAGCATACTTGATTTAATGCCCCAAATGTGAATAGGTGGAGGGTAATAGTTTTACTGAGAGCGGATTGATCTCTTCAGATGGAAGAGTTAGTACTGGTGCCTGGAGTGGCTCGGTGTCTCCATCTCAAGTTTCAGTGTTCTCTTTCTTTCCAATTAGGGCTTTCGTTTTAATATCAGACACCTTTTAAGACTGAGAATTAAACTGGCATTGCATTAAACTGCATCAAATGCAGGATGATCGCAGGCCATTGGGTAGTAAGTCTTGTAGACCCAGTGGCAGTGTAAGCATCTCAGCACTGGCAGGTGTCTCCACGTGGCTTCTCTAGGTCCAGTGTTCTGGCTGCATCAGGGTATGTCCATGTGGCTCCTCCTCAGGGATGTCTTGCAGGGAGTCAGCCTTGTCAGTACAGAGTCTCCAAGGAAGTGAGATGACAGAGAGAATGTGTCTCCCACCTCCAAGGAGGAATATACTAGAGTTCCCAGAACCCTCAGGTGAAGGCCATGCCCACACAGAGGCCTCATTGGCTATGATTGAATTGACAGCCTAAACTCCACCCCTTCACTCTTAATCCTCTCAAGTTCCAAAGTGACACCAGATTATGTAACTACCACATGTGGAAAGAAACAGATGGCTACTTCTTTCCCAAGGTCATCGAATTGGTTTACTTTGGAACTTTAGTTTAGATCTCTTCCTTTGAAAGTGCCCAATGACTCTCTGACATTTATTATTTTAATGCGCTCCTTTCTTATGATATGTAATAAATAGCCTTGTAGGCATGATTCTTCCCTTGTGAATGCATTTTACTAAAAGTTTTGCCCTATCACCAACCCCATTTTTCATTTAAATAGTCTAATCAGTATAAGTCAATAATTCATGTGTTTTTTTCCTGAAAAAAACTGGCCTATACTTGAACAATTTCCTATTATCATCAGTGTTTTCAATTGTATATTATTGGCTAAATTATGACATTATCCTAATTACCTTATGATCCAGGGAGATGATTTATAATGTTTTCTGTCATATTGTGATAATGATGTCTCCAAAGTGAATCAGAAACGTATCTAAACCATAGCTATATGAATGAATCTGGGGCTCACACTAATTCCAGCCCCAAACTAAAAGCCATCAGTTCTTGTATCATGGCCCTACTTGATGCTCCCCTCATGAAGAGATCATTGAAGTGCTATAGCAAAATGTGAGTTAGGAAAGCAGATGATGCCCAGCTATCACAAAGAATCGTGTTTGGAGCCTTAAAGGCTTCTCTTAAAACAACTGTGGCATCAACCAAGCCCACAAGGACAAAGCATAGCAGCCTGTGTGACCCAAGGATTGCATATAATAAAATCAAAATCCAAGCGAGGGGACCATCTCAAAGCTTAAATTCTGACCATCCAGGTTGCAGAGGGCTATGCGTGATAGTGGAAGCACACCATTCACCCACAGGGTCCCCACATGGATTAGGCAAATCCCCTCTGACCCTAGACCATAGATGTGACTAGCCTCGCTATAAGATAGACAGCGCTACAAAGTCTATTATGGCAGATATAGTTAGGATAAAATGTAATTGTCTATCATTTAATCACCCTTTAGACTCATTTAAAAGTAGTTTCAGGATTTTTTTATTAAATTATTTTATTGGGGGCTCATACAATTCTTGTCATAATCCATACATACATCCATTGTGTCAAGCACATTTGTACATATGTTGTCATTATCATTCTCAAAACTTCTGCTTTCTACTTGAGCCCTTGGTATCAGTTCCTCATTTTTCCCCTCCCTTCCCGCTCCCCACTCCCCACTGAACTTAGTTTCAGTTTTCAATAATTTATTTCTTTTTGACTAAAGTTTTTCTCTGATTTGTTTTGTCATTGTTGTTAGGATTTGTTTGTTTGCTTCCAGTGTGTGGACTTTTGTGGAGGTTTTTTCATCTATGGAATCCATGCTAAGCCTATGTTTAGAGGTTGTGGTAGTTACATAATCTGTTGTCCATTTGAGGCCTAAGAGTGAAGGAATGTAGTTAACCTGCCAATCGAATCAAAGCTTGATGATCTCATTTGGAGGCACTAAGGTGATAAAAATAGCTTGTTGGAAGTAGGATACATGTGCAGTGTCTTAAGACATTCTTGTTGAAAAGCCACATGGAGACAGGCTGATGACAGCCAGAGCCTCAGAGCTGGAGAATCCACGTGGAGACCTCTGCCAGCACTGAGATGCTTACACCGCCACTGGATCCACAGGACATATGGGCTAATATCAGACTTATGGACTTGATCTGGATTGGGGTAGGAATTACTCTTTTATAAAGCTATTTCTTATATATGTATGAGTGTCTATGATTTTTTTCCCTCTGCTCTATCCAGACTAACACATTATGGTACCAGGAGTAGGGCACTAGAGAAACAAATCATGAATATGGAAAGTGGATGTTTGTTTGACCTCTCCCTCATGATAGTGTTTCTTCTTTGGCTAGCCAGAAGTCAGATATGCCATGTGGTTTGCTGGGTTGTTTTATGGAGAGAATATGTGAAATTATAGTTTTGATTATATTGTTTGGTTGTTGCCTTTGTTTATTCCTGTTTGAGATGATGAAAATGAATGTTAATGTATATTTTGAGCTCAGGGGTAGAAATCACCGCTTGAATTTGTCAGAAACTATGCTGCTTAGGGAAAATGACTGATAGGCGGTCAAAATGGCTCACAGCAAGGCAGGATCTGGCTTGATGCTGCCAAGAGGCCTAACCCCTCTTTTGTATCAATGGAATCATTTAGATATAGATTAAGATAGACTAGATAAGGATTGAACTTGACTGTTTTAAGAGTTGAGATTAATATATGATTCTATTTTGTTTATACTGATCTCTTCTGCTTATTATTAATTGAAATGATTATTGGAAGTATGAAACTAAAGAGCTTGTAAGTTCACTTGCCTTGAACCATTAAAATTTGATCTTTAAATGGGTTTGGACACTCCTGCAAAGAAGGCTCTGAAAAGTAAGCCCCACCCAGTGCTTTGGAATACTCAAGATATTTGCATTTCAAGAGGTCTGCCTAGGGGATTATTAACAGATTGAAGGATAAGAAGTCTTTGGATTTTGGAATTTTGAACTCGTGGTTTGTGCCAGTAGCTGGAAAAAATCTGGAACCATGAAGAAAACTCCTCTCTAGGTCAGATCATTAGAGGAAACCCATGGCAGCCTGAAATACTTGCTAGCAAGACCATCTGGATCCACTTGTTGAGTGGAAATGGAAGAAAAGCAGCAATAGAGAGATGTGTTGAATCTGGCCACTGACACCTGTGGACCCGGTTTACAAGGAACTAGTGAAGAAGACAAGAGAAGATTGACTGGTCTGAAGTTCATGACCTAGCACAAGCACAAGGGGGCTAGACTTGTTGAGAATTTGTGACAAGCCCATAGCCTAAAGGCAAGGCGGCCAATGGGTACCCTGGGGAGGCTAGGTGAGGCAGCCCACATTGGGTTGATCAGAGCCCCACCAGATGAACAGAGTTTTGAGCCTGTGAACTGGTGCATATTGATGCAGACTTTATGGATGGTCTATCCTGATTTGACTTTGCTTATGTATGCAAATTTCAGAAGGGTCCAACTGGGATGAAGATTCTTCATGTCAAAAAATATGATTGTCTTCTCAGAGCACCGTGTTAATATAAGTGGGAATTATAGAAATTGGATACCCAAAATGGGGTGGATAAAGGTATGAAGTGGTTGGCTTACAAACTTTCATAGGTGGAGGAATATATTCAGAGGATTAGGGGATTAAGGTGTAGGTGTTACTTAACTGTTAGGCATAGGATATCAGTGTATTGTTCACTTATTGAATATTACATTTAAATGAGGCTTTGGCACATACTAAATTGTATACAGTTTGGTTTTATCCTGTTTGGTACAGATATGATTTTATTATTGTTTGCTTGGAAATTGTATATGACTAAAGAGTTGTGTGAAAGTGCCAAGTTGACAAGGGGTGGTCTGTGGTAGTTACATAATCTGTTGTCAATTTCAGAGGATTAAGAGCAAAGGGGTGGGGGTTAGCCTGTCCATCAGGTCCCAGCCTGATGACCTCATTTGGAGGCACTGAAGAGATAAATAGCTCACTAAAGGCAGGACACATGCTCACTCCCTGTGAGAAATTCTTGTGACAAGCCACATAGAGACAGGCCAATGGCAGCCAGAGTCTCAGAGCTGAAGGAGCCACATCTCCATGTGACCCATGCCTACACTGAGATGCTTCTACCACCACTGGATCCACAAGACTTTCTACCCACAGAGCTGTGATCTTCCTGTATTCCACATCATTGCATGACTGGTTGAGTGGCTGCATGAGTCTAAAGAGGAATTTACGAACTACTATTGACATATGGGGTAATATCAGACTTATGGACTTGATCTGGACTGGGCTGGGATGTTTTCTCAATATACAATTGCTCTTTTATATAAAACACTCTCTTATACACATATGAGTGCCTATGAATTTGTTTCTCTAGTCCACCCAGACTAACACAACAGAGCAGTGGGATAGAGTTGCATGGATCTAAGGTCTACAGGAACATGACAGGATGCTTACAGTTCCCAGTTTCTGGAGGCCACATGGACCAGGTCCCTAACATAAAACACAGGACCCAGGCCAGCAGGAAGGTGAAGAGCAAGAGAGAGAGAGAAGTTCTGAGTGTCTCCCTTGTAAAAACTTTACAGTGCCAAGGAGGCATCATTAGGTTAAATTCCACCTGTACATTTGCACAGGTGTACGATGATGTAAAACATCACAAGGGTTATATCATCCCATAAAGTGAATTCTGGATTTTCGCATCCTTTTCTAACTCTGGAATAGTTTAAGTATCATTGGTGTCAGCTCTTCTCTGAATGTTTAGTAATATTAACCTTTGAGGAGGTCAGGTGCCTCCAGATCATAATGGTTGTTCACCAGGAGCCCATACGTAAGAATGTTGCTATGAAGGGAGACAACAGATGGTGTAAGATATGAAATAATAATAACAATATATAATTGATCAAGGATTCGCAATGTGGGAGGGTGGGGAAGGGAGGGAAAAGAGAGGCGCCAAGGCTCACGTAGAAAATGTTTTGGAAATGATGATGGCAACACATGTACAAATATTCTTGATACAATCAATGTATGGAATGTTATAAGAGATATAAAAGCCATATATATATATAAAAGAATGTTGTTATGACCTCAGGGAGCACAGGGGTTATGCAGGTGGGGTGCAGTGTAACTCACTGCTTAGTCATCCTGGCCATTTCTTTCATCACTCAGAAGGTGTGGGGAACAAGGGATGATCCCACCTTTCTTGTCATCAGCCACCGTTGAACACCTGTGCTTCTCCTAAGCAATCTGAGTTGATTTTAGCCATGCCATATCCAGCCAGCTGACAAGTCACTCTTACTGGAGCCTTGATGGCATAGTGTTCATGTTCTGGGCTGGTAACTGCAAAGACAGCAGTGTGAAGCTAGCAGCCAATCTGTGGGAGGAAAAACAGCTTTCTGCTCCCATAAAGAGTTATATAGTCTCAGAAATTCACAGGGGCAGTTCTACCCTATCCTATAAGGTCACCCTGAGTTGGCATACACTCGATGATAGTGAGCTGACCCTTTCTTCTGAAGATAGGTTCAGGGATTATTACCCAGCTCTGCTTTCTCACATCTTTGTTTTAGAAAATCTGTGTAGCATGTTTGCCTAGTCTGCCTTCCTTCTGCCATTTCTATTATAACACGTTCCTATTGTTATAGGACCATGTGGATGATGGAGGTTACACCATCAATCAGGTCACAGCTTGATTGGAAGGCAACCAAAGCCAGGACTCCTCTCTTTCTCCCTGGTGATCAGACCAGGTGCTACTGCCTAAACTAGTCCTTATCTCAAGTGTGTGCTGCACTACCTGTGAGACAAGTCAACCCATGGATTGTGTTGCCATGCCATGCATCACTAGAGTTTAAGCCTCCATCGGGACCTGCTTCACTACACTGCTGCACTCCTGGCCTCTGCTATGCTTCTACTTCTCATCTTCCTGCTATTGCCTCTTCACCCTGCCATGTCTGCTGCCTACAGGCCAACTCAGCTCCTCTTACCTGAGGATAGATTTGCTGTCTGCTTCCTTGACCTTGGACCAGAAGCCAGTGTGAGTTGAAGGCCCTTCCGTACATGAACTCTCCCAGTGAAGTGAGTGGAACTGAGCCCTCCGTACTGCTGTGTGGACTCATCAACTGTTATACTCCTTCTCGCTGTGTAAACCTATAATCCTAAGCATCCTGGTTTCATTTCTCTAGAGAAGCCTGCCTAACACAATCATTATTCTTTAATATTTTGCAGTATTCCATAATGTATATGTCCTAAAGTACATGTATCCTTCCATCATGATGGGCATTGAGAGAAATGCATGTGCATACAACCATCTGGGCCCTGACTCTTATTTCTTTAGGATATATGTATGTATGTAACACCTTATGTACATAGCAGTGGAATTGCTGAATAATATATTTATAGTTTCAACTAATTTTTTCAGCTTTAAAAAAACATTTTATTGATGCTCTTACAGCTCTTATAACAATCAGCACATCAATTGTATCAAGCACATTTGTACATATGTTGCCATCATTATTTTCCACACATTTATTTTCTATTGAGCCCCTGGTGTCAGCTCCTCTTTTTGCCTCCCCTACCTGCCCCCCCTCATGGCCCCTTGATAAAATATGAATTATTAATATTTTCATATCTTATACCGACTACTATCTCCTTTCCCCCATTGTTTCTGTTGTCCTTTCCCCTGGAGTGTGGTTATGTGTCAATCATTGTTATTGGTTCCCCCTTCCTCCCCTCTGCTCTCCCCTTTCCCCTTACCTCCCGGTATTGCTACTCCCATTCCTGTTCCCGAATTCCATATGCTCTGAGTTCTTATGTCTTTTCTGTACCTGTGCACATGCTCCAGTATAGCCTGCAATGAAAGGCAGTACTAGGGTCATGATAGTGGGGGGTGTGGAAGCCTCAAGGAACCGAGGGAATATTGTATGTTTCATCAGTGCTTTACTGCGCCCTTTTCCTGTGACCTCCTCTGTTGAGGGGATGTCCCATTGTCTACAGATGGGCTTTGGGTCTCTGCTCTGAGACCCCACATTCTCAACAATATTGTTTGTTTGTTTATTTTTTGTCTTCTGCTACCTGTTACATGGTCCTGGCGACATCTCGTGATCACTCAGGCTGGTGTGCTTCTTCCCTGTGGGCATGTTGCTTCTCTGATAGATAGCCACCTATTTAACTTCAAGCCTTTAAGACCCCAGACGCTATATCTTTTGATAGTCAGGCACCATCTGCTTTCTTCATCATATTTGCTTATGCACCCATTTTGTCTTCAGAGATTGTACCTGGAGGGTGAGCATCACAGAATGCTAGGTTGCTGGAACAGTGTTCTTGCATTGAAGGAGGGCATGAGCAGAGGCCCAAAGTCCATCCACAACCTCAGTGTATTGCCATATAAATATATGTACATGGACCAATACCTCTATTTTTAAATGTTCATCAAAAATTAATGTTTAATTAATCAATTAAATAATGATTGATTAATTGGGATACAACAGTGTCTCTATTTTTATTAATTAATGTATTAATATATGTAAACACCTATGCTTATGCCTCTATCCATATCACTGCTTCCTAGATCATTCCTCTGTTTCCTTTTACATTCCTCCTGCCCTCACATCATGCTCACCCTACTTCCATCTCTTAGTAATTCTTCTCAGCTAGATTCTTGTTGCTCCCAGGATCTCTGTGTCCCGCGTGTTGTTGATTTTAATTCCCTACTTGTTCCCTGTCTATGGCTTTGGTTGCTCACCACTCCCTTCCCTCACCTCCTTTCCCCCCAGTCTCTCAGGGACCATCAGTTCTGATGCTTTTTTCTCGAGCTTGCTTCCCATGACTATTTTATATAAGTAGGCAACCCAAGAATAACAAAGACAAAACAAAAAGAAAACAAAAAATTGGAAAAAAGCAAAAACATACATAATTCCAGGTCTGTCCACTGACCTTTATGACTGTCGCCCCACTGGTCCTGGGGAATTCTGGGAGCTGCCCCTCCTAGCCTGGAGTCTATTATGGGGACTCTTCAGGGGCTTTTTGTCTTTTCTTTGTTCTTGGTGCTGTTCTATTTTGTTCCCTTCTTGATTTGCCCCTCTTCAGGGGGTTTCAGACTGGACTAACTCCCTGCCGTGTGTCCCCAGTATTGTCCTCTGTCATGGGATGCTCCAGTGAGGGGACAACATGTCTTGGGCTGTTGTCAGCCCTACAGTCCTCTCTGTGCCTTAGCAGCTCTGTGCAGGGATGTCGTCCTCCAGGCTTGGTGTGCCAATATGGGGTCTTCTAGACCATCCCTTTCTCTTGTTCCTTCTTGGTTTGCTTCTGTGTGGGTGTGCCACATTGACCCCCCCCCCAACCTGTAGGTTTAGTGTTGTCCTCTGTAGTACATACATCTAGGGAGAGGGCAGTTTGGTTCTGATTGGGGCCAGCCCTGTAGCCCAATCTTTTCATGCCTTTCTCCATGTGGTTACATTGCCCTCAAGGTTTGCTGTGCCCTGGCAGGGTCTACATGCACACTCCCAATTCTGTGGAGACATAGCGAACACTCTCCCCCTGGGTGGGTTAGTGCCCTGCTCCCCTGTGCCATCATCTCCTTTCCTGTCCCCTTTTTCTCCTACCTCCTGGTCCCCTTTCCCCTTCTTTGTGTTAGAACAACATGTACCTCCTTGTGTTTGGTCTGACCTCCACCCGACTGCCTGTACCTTTAGTGTGAGATAAGTGGTTTTTCTTCTATACCTACTGTGCTGATTGCATTTACCTCAGGGGACTCATGTTGTACTTGGCCTTTTCTGATAGGCTAACTTCGCTTAGCATAATTTCCTCCAACGCTTTGCATGGACAATGTGCTTCATCTGATAATCCGTGCATTTTAGTGATGTGTAGTACTTACTCCAGTGTGTGTATGTGCCAGAGTTTACTAATCCAATCCTGTAGCAATGGAAATTTAGCTTGTTTCCAACTCTTTGCAATTGCGAATCGCACCACAATAAACATTGGAGTGCAGACGATTAGTCGTGGTTTATTTCTTACCTCTTCTGGGTATATGCCCAGTAGAGGGATAGCTGGGTCATGAGGTAGCTCAATTTCCATGTGCCTTAAATATTGCCAGACCACTTTCCACAGAGGCTGTATGTATCTACAAGATCATCAACAGTTGGAGGACAGTTCATATCTCACCACATCCCCTCCAACATTTGTTGCTCTCTGATTTTGTGATTTGGGCTGTCCTCAGCGGTGTTAGAAAATATACCAGGCAAATGGCAACTTTAAAAAAACAGGGTTGCACTCTTAATCTCTGACCATAACATGAGACAGGAGGGGCACAATACAATGCTCAAAGGATCAGTAGGCCAGGAACCAGTGAGCGTAATAAATATACAGGCGCCGAATGCGAGAGAGACCCATGAAATTTGGCAAACAAACTATTCAAAAGGTGAAAAAAGAAATCAGAGAATCAACAATCACAACAGGTGACTTTAACACACTGCTACCAGAGAAAGATAGATCACTGGGAAAGAAGCTCAGCAAGGAGGCTAGAGAGCTGAACACTACAATTCGGCAACTGGACCTGATAGACATGTATAGCGCTTTCCATTCAAGTGGGGAAAAATCACTTTATTTTCAAGTACACATGACTTAATTTTAAAAAGTAGACCACATGCTGGATGCAAGTCAAGCCTGAGTAAATTCAAACCCAAGAGATTACTCAGTTGTCCCTCTTGGATCATATCACCATAAAGCTGGAGATAAACAAAAGAGAAGCAAGGACAGTTGGAGGATGAACAATGATCTTCTGTGACACGAATGGGTACTGGCCCAGATTAGAGAGTTTCTAGAAACTAATGAGAATACGTCATACCAAAACCTATGGGATACAACCAAAGCAGGAATCAGAGGTAGCTTGATAGCAATAAGTGTTTATATTGGAAAAGGAAAAGAGACTTCTGACTTATAAGTTATCACCAAGTCTCCAGAAACTAGAACAGAGTCAACAGAACAACCCCTTCAATAGCAAAAGAAAAGAAATCATAGAAATCATGGCAGACATCTCCCAACATCTGAGAAATGAAATGATTCGGGGACCTTCACTAGGCCATTCTCAGTATCTATCTTTCTCATCTAACCCTTATGTTAGCAGCCATGAGCTCTAATGCACATACTTTAGTTAATCGTTAGAGTTGTTCTAGTAACCCATTCAGGGAGGCCCAGAAATGCCGGGATAGATTCCTCTCCTAGCTCACTTGGAGCATGGCCTCAGAATTTGTCTTGAGGCATGATAGAAACAAATGACCGTGCATGGTGGATCTGACTCAGGCTCAGACAGCATTTCAAAGTTCTGTTACATGTTTTCCTCACTCGTGGCTTCTTACTCTTGGACCTGTTGGTTCTCAGGAGACAGTGTGGGTTGAGGTTTTGGCATGAAGGCATTTCTGGAACTTAAGATTTGTTCAGAAAGAAATAGTCCTGGCACCGTCCTGAAGAAGATCTCTACACATTTGGCTCAGGCCAAATCCATGGTATGAGTGGCGTAGAAAGGAACGGTGTCTTGTACTGATAAATCATTGCAATAGCTTTGGTTGCAACAGTGGATCACAGTTTTCTCCCGCTTGGTGATGAGCACATACTCCACACATCTTTTTGGACACCTCAGAATGGAATATTGGTACACATAAGCTGTAAAGAGTGGAAGAAAAACACACGCAGGCCCCATGTTACACGTGGAACGTGACTGATGGAACAAACCCTCCCTGGCCTCAGGTTCACTTGAGCCAGGGCTGAGACTTGAAGATCCTGCCACAAGAAGGCCTTTGCCACAGAGAGCAGCTCACCACCAAACCCCACACTTAACAACGTAGGACCTGTAATCTCCATACCCTTTTAGAGACTGAGTCATTCAATCAGAGATGGATGGGGAGTGGAGGTTAAAATGGAATCGATGTTGCGGGTGGGAAATTTGAACTCAGGGAGGGTATACAACATGCTCACAACCCAAGATCATCTGAGGTAGTAAAACTAGAAATTTTAACTGCCGATCTAGGGCTCTTTTCTCCCCCAGGCCAAGTCATTAAATGAAAATTCCCATCCCTTCTGTCCCGTCTCACCTCCAGTGTACTGATGAGAATACACTTCTTTGGTCTGGCATGCAAAGTCAGGGTATTTAGATGAACAGGAGCCCAAATTCTTTCTACAGATCTTGTCAACAAATTCGTCACAGGAGGTGCAAAATGTAGATCCCCTCACATAACCTGCACATGTATCAACCATTGGGTGATAACAAAGATGTTAGGCAGTGGATGGAAGAGAGGACAGATATGCTGAAGGTCTCTGCATCCTGGACTCTTCTAGCATCCTTAGTCAGTCCTTAGGGGACCTCCAGTAACCCTCTTTTCCAAAGGTATCTCTCTCTGAAGAGCTCGAATCTCTAAGGAAATTTCAGGTTAGGACTTACGGCCAGAAAGTCATCTCCCCTCTCTCTTGTCATTATCAACTTGGAGCTGTGGCTTCTAAAGGAGACTCTGAGATGGATATTTTATGGTTACTCGTGCTAAGCAAAGCTGACTGTGGGAAAAGACAAATGGTCAAATGGGAGGAAGAGGACCTCTTTTCTGAGTTCCATTCTCTGATACGGGTCTTAGCTGAAAGACAGGTGCTTTTATTCTCTGACTTCTTTTTCTATTGATCCAGAATGACCTTTTATCCCTCTTTGTCCTTAAACCTCCCTCCTCACACTTTTCCTGGGGTTAGAATTTGGTAGACCGAATGGATGACTTCAACAGCAGGCTCTCAAAGTTACCTTTTGGATGAAGGAAATGTGAAGCAAGCAGAGGCTCAAGAACTCCATGATTTACTCCTTGGCCATATCACCCTGCCTATTTCTCATACCTTCCCTGGGACTCACCCTCCACGTGAAACAAGCATAGATGCAGGAGAGCGCCTGGGACCAGGAGAAACAGAGGTCGGCCCATGTATGTCGAGGACAGCGTTGGAGGGAAAAGAAGATGCAGCAGGTGATCGAGCCCCAGGAAGGGCTCTGGACAGGATGTGGGGTGATTGTTGATGCAGGTGAAGCTGCAGTTACCTGTCCAGGATCTTCTCTGTAAATTATGTCTTGGGCTTTAAAAGGTTCACAGTGCATTCCTTTGTGTTGGGAGGCCCTGCCTCTAGAAGAGTGGGTGTTCTGCTTCCTCTCCCCACCCCACAGCCACCCGGAACCTAGATCCAGGGATTTACATTGTGAAGTGAAGGTGGTCACAGCCTCAATCCAGACAAAGTCTAGTGCCAACGTGAAACTTAGATGGGCATAACGTCCTCTACCACATGTTTAAAAAATCAAGGGAAAAGTTTTATTCAGAAAGAAAAGAGGGAAATGATCTATCACAATAAGCAAAAGGATTTGTGGTAAGAGGACGAATTCTCTGAACATAAGAACAGAAAGTATCTCAGAAAGATAGTGGGTGGGGGAATGTTTCTTTTATAGAGACTGAGTGTAAGTAAGACAAGAAGAAAAAAAAATCAAGTGGGCTGAAATGGTGACATCATCAAAAGCTGATCAGCATGTCATATTGAGGCCAGCCTGTTCTCATGTTGTCTCTGGCCAAGAGCGAATTTTGGGGGAGTAGAGAAACTTAAGCACTTTGTTTCTTATGGATCAGTGGGGCAAGCAATTCAGTAAATTATTATGAGGCAAGGGCTGTGAATTTGTAGGATATGTGTGTGGCCTCATTCTAGGTAACGAAGGGAGTATCCATGGGTCATATGTAAGACATAGGATAAGGATGGTTATTAACAGTAGGATATTTTTTATAAACAATAAGGTTGGGTGATTTATTTAACCATCACTGTGGTTTTGCTTGTTTGTTTTCAGTGTCACAGGGTTCAAGTAAAACCCGACAGTATCTTTTCTCTGTTGATTGAACATCATATGTGTTGAGCTTCCAAGCACTCGGCAGCTATAAGGCTATACCCCAGAGGCATACAATCGTTAAGCTGTCTTCCTTTTAAAGAGATGCCATTGATTCCTCAGCACAATATTTTCGTTTATGATTACATGCATAAAACTTAATTGTCTCAAAATAGTGCCTATCTTCTAATTCCCTGCCTTTAATTTCTCCCAGCTCCAGACTGGTGACTATATTATTCTTACATTCTTTATTCTGTCTTTGACTCACCTCGTGTCTGATCCAGCTACATCTTGGGTCCCGTTCACAACACTTGTTTTTAAAATAATACCTGATTGCATAGTTCACAGCTCCATTCTCATCAGACTGAAATCTAGAGTGCACTCAGCCTTCCCTGAGTAGCCGCCTCCTTCCCCTGCCCTGTGCTTTGTGATATATGTGATATCATGGAATACAGCACAAAACATAACAAAGCATTATGCGTTTGTCCTTTGGGAGTAGAGTTGTAATATTACAACATGTTTCAGTCTTCCTTCTTCTTCGTGGTTCCCTTTCTCCACACAACTCATTGATTAAACTCACTGTTCTTTCTTCTGCTGTTCTCTGATCATGTATGTAGATACACGTAAAGCTTGATCCTCCATCTCTTTAGCCTGTCTTTAATGGCAACTGTTGGTGGCTCATCAGGTATTTCTCTTGCTCACTTTCCAAATATTTCCATATTTAGTTGGGCGAATTGAAAATAGATTGCTTCAACCAGGAAATGTTCTGAGCTCCATTATTAAGAACACAATTTCTTTTATACACTTTCACCGTGAAGTCTACCTTAAGGAACTAAAACCTTTTCAGAGGAGGAATCAACTATCAGAGACAAGGTTGAGAGAGCAAAAACTCACCGAGGGGCACCCTGTAAGGAATCATGTGATTTAGTTGGCTAAGGGTAATCAAGATTAATGACATTTTAGAAACAGAGGTCCAATTTCTCATGGGTTTCAGACTTTCTGGAGCTAAGGGAACAAGATGAATCCCGAAATTACTGTCCTGAGATCATCTTTAAACCTATATGAAAATCTCCCTGAAGTCTTCTTAAAACCATACAATGGATCAACTAAAATACTTTAAAAAAAAATAAGGTCTGCTATGAGAATTGTGCTTATTTAAGAACCAGTGGTTCTCAACCTTCCTAATGCCATGATCCTTTAATACAGTTCCTCATGTTGTGGTGACCCCCACCAACCATAAATTTATTTTTGTTGCTACTTCATAACTGTAATTTTGCTACTGATATGAATCATAATGTAAACATCTGATATGCAGGATGGATTTTCATTGTTACAAATTGAACATAATTAAAGCATAGTGATTAGTCACAAAACAATATGTAATTATATATTGGAAAATGTTTATTTCTAAAAACAAATAGATGAAATTTTTGTCTTGAATCATGGTGTAGCATGGGTAACAGTCTTAATATAAAAACAGTAAACTACATTGCTACATTTTATGACAGTATGCTTAAAAAGTCAACGTCTGGGTGAAGGTTGAGATAGCTTCTTTCTCCCCAGATCAGAAATTCTCAGGGCAGTCTTTGCAAGAGCACAATGAAGATCATGTTCTACAACAAGTCCACTTTGGTATTTAGACATGATAACCAACAAGCTGGAAAACCCTGTTTCACAAAGATATGTTGTTGGCAAAGGAAGAAGAAGGCACAGCACAGTCTCAGACAGAACAGGACATGACTACAAACACTTGATCCAGAATTTTGTAACTGGCATTGTAGAGAAGTAAGTTCTTACTGCATCACTGTTAATGAGTTCAAGGAACTCCTCTTGTGCTGTCTCAGGAACATTTTCAACTTTGTCTAAGTTCCTGAGACCATTGGAAATATGTGTTTTCCAATGGTCTTAGGTGCGACCCCTGTGAAAGGGTCCTTTAACCCCCAAAGGGGCCATGGCCCACAGGTTGAGAACCACTGATCGAAACCAAAAGGACCATCCAGTGGATCCAATGCCACCAAGAGCATTCTGACTCACAATGACTTCACAGAGCGTTTCTACGACTATAACTCCTTGCAGGAGCAGTCTCATCTTTCTCCTATGCAGTGACTGGTGAGGTTTAACTGCCAACCTGTGGTCAGTAGCCCAATGCTTACTTCATAGTGCTGCCAGAGATCCTTAAGAACTATACGGGCTTAGAATGACAACAGCAATCTGAACAATTCGATGGGAACCTTATTGGGGCAGTGAGTTGATGCTAGTGGGGGAGGAACAACTCAGAAGAGGATGGTGAGAATGGCTACACAACTAGAAGAATGAAATCAATAGCATTGAATTGTACCCGCCTGTGGAAAAGGTTGAATTGGCGTGTGCTTTGATGCATACAGGCTCAGCAACAACAAAAGAAAATTTTCAAGTTAAGTTGCTGCAGTCTACGTTGACTTTCATCCCCAGGCATGGTAGCACTAAATGTTGTAAAGAATCTCATGATTTGCAGACATATTGTTGTTTACTTCCATTATGTAATATAAATCTGATTGTCCTTTGGTAATCAGGATCAATGACAGCACCCAATATAGTAGCTCCCTTCTTTACCTGTTGATCCAAGACATGAGGAACCAAAGTGACTGGGTGGCAAGCTTTACTTCCAGTTCAATGGGATCAGAGTGATTTCTGTCTCTGAGTGGAGTATACTTGGAGGATACTTCCTTTGGACCTAAGATCTCCAGACCCAAACAGCACAGGATTGAAGAGATAAGAAGCAAATATTTGAAAAGTGGGTCTCTAGGAGTAATAGTGAGTGATGTCACTCCAATTTCCACACCTTGGTTTCTTGACCCATGAATCTTGGCTACTGGAGAAACAGCGCCAAATATTTGACACTGGTTTATAGCATATACTATCTCCTAGAAAATCCTGCAAGGTATTGGCAACTAACTGACATTGTAATTGTGTCTTTAGAAGGCCATTTCATCATTCAATAAATCCTCCTGCTTTAGGGTGATGGAGAGCATGGTAAACCCACTATCACCAAATTGATTCCAACTCATAGTGACCCTACAGAGGGTTTCCATGACTGGAAACCTTTACAGGCACACCTAGCTTAATCTTTCTCCCATGGAGTGTTTCAACCACTGACCTTGAGTTCAGCAGTACAAAACTTAACTTACAGTGCCACTAGGGCCAGTGAATTCCATAGACACAAGGGCCCATTGCCACTCTTCCTTTGTTGTGAAGTGCATGTCTTAATCTGAGGCGGTGTTGTGTGGAATACCACGATGATGGATAAGACATTCTGGAAGTCCTTGGACAATCGTTTTGGCAAAAGCGTCATGTTCAGGGAATGCAGTCCATATCCAAAGTGACTGTTCCAATAAGGATGAAACACTGCCCTTTTTATAAAGCAAGTAGTCTGATTCTATCAACCTGCCACCAAATTTCCGGCTGATCTTCCCAAGATATGGTCTCATATCAGTGCTAGTTTTTGATGGTCGATTGGGCACTCAGCAGTGGTAGTAGCCAACTTAGCCTTGGTGGGTGGAAGTCCATGTTACTGAGTTTATTCATAACCACCAAGAACTCATACAGGGAACCATCCACAACACCACTAAGTTTATCAGCCCATTGGGAAATGTCATGAGAGGCTGGGAAGAGGATGACTGGTTTTCCCTAGAATGCAGCATCTTACCCATTTGATCCTCCTCTGCTGAGATATAACCCTTTAGCGAGCATTCAAAAATATCTTCATTTTTTAATCCTCTTCAGAGTGGTCTATCTAGATACCTCTTTCCCACCTATTGTTCAATCGTGCTCCTTCCAAGTACCTGACCATCCAGCCAAACCACTTACTACGGCCCATGAATCAGTAGATAGTCACACTTATGGTCATTTCTCCTTTAGAACAAAATTAAAAACCAGATGCAATGCTTGAAGTTCTTCCCATTCAGAATATTTCCTTCACCACTGATCTTCTAAGAGGTCTAGAGTGCTCCTACTGCCCACTTTTGAGTGGTGTCTACATGTAAACCAAGAAAACTTCCTGCTCTGTCATAATGAATTCCCCAGGGGGTCATAAGTGCAGACAGGTAGAGAGAAGATACTCTGACAGCAGTGGAGGCAGCAGGCATCTGGGCCACTTCCTCATGATACTTATTTGGGTCTCCAGGTCATACTTGACTCTGATCTTGTATCTATCACTTCCATTGAATTGATTAATTTATTTTTACCATCAACAAAATGGTTATTTTATTTCACACCCAACGGGAAAGCTGGGGAGCCCAGCTGATATTGGAGGAGGTAGTGTTGGTTCCCAAACCATGAAGCAGCAGCAGGTGTGGAGCATTTCAGCCCTCCACAGTGTTGGGCACTGGTCACTGGGTGCTAATGGGCCTCAAATTCTGACACTTGAGGCCAGCTGTGTTAATTGAGCACAAAGCAGAGAGAAACAAAACTAAAAAAAAAACACCCCAAACTCATTGCTATTGAGTTGATCCCGACTCTTAGTGACCCTATAGGAGAGAGTAGAGCCACCCCTCATACCACTTCCATTTAATAAGGGGCTTGTATGCACCTCCACCTTTATGATTCTGTTCATGAGGGGAAATTCAAGCAGCATGGTAACTTGGTGGTTGGTGGTGAGGGCGATCTGTTTCTGCCAAGGCCCAGGAAGAAACCAAAAGCTGTTTCTCAAAAGGAGAGTAGAGGAGCTGATGCCAGGGCTTAAGCGGAGAGCAAATGGTTTGAGAATGATGAGGGTAACAAATGTACAAATGTGCTTTACACAATTGATGTATATATGGATTGTGATAAGAGTTGTATGAGCCCCCAATAAAATGATTAAAAAATAAAATCAGAGAAATTCTTTGAAATTTTCAAGCAACTTTGGATCAGCTGGGTCATATAACTCAAGTGGCAGAGAGGCTTCAAGGCAGCCCGACCTGTTGCAGAGCGTTCTCTTGATCTGGGCCCCATTCAACATGAGCAGCTGTTAGAGTCTCTTCATAATCAGACCAGAGCAGCACACCCAAATGAGGTGTATGTTGCCTCTAACATCTAAAATAGCCTATGAAGCAATTGTGTTTCCTTTGAGTTGTGGGAGGGGCCAGATGCAAGAATTTAGTCTGCATTTTAGTAAGACTGACTCAAGGTGGCCCACAGCACTTGGTCCACAGAAATTTCACTGATGTGCAAATCAATTGAATCTTTGCTGAGTCAATTTCCACTCAATCCACCCCATAATGCCTTGTAGAAGGGAAAGCCTGTCAAAGTCCATGTTAAGACTGAATTATGACATAATCTAGAGAGTTGATATGCCCCTGAGTTAGGACAGTGAAAGTGTATTGCTTGACTTGCCAGCTGAAGGCAAGCTGCTTCCAGTGATCCTTTGAAACTAGGCAGTGATCTGCAGAGTAGTACCAGGAGATGTATTAATTTGCTCAAGCAATGAAGCCACATCTGGAACAGCAACTGCAACTAGAGATACCACCTGGTTACATTCATGATAATCCACTGCCCTTCTGCTACTTCAACCTTTGCACTGTAAATTAGGTGATTTTGATGGGCAAATGGTGGGAATCATCACATACATAGTCTTTAAATACTTGATAGTGGTACTCATTTCTGCAATCCCTCCAAATATATGATATCAATTTCTCTGCCATGAAATAAACCAAGTTCCACTTGATTTTTCCAATTCTATGAATCAGATGTCAGACTGGAGGCATCCCTAACTCACATCACTACAGGGACTCCTGAACGCAAGTTTGGCAGTTCAGACAGTAAGCTTCTGTCTGACAAGGTGAATAATTCCAAGGTAGGCAGGTAAGATGACAGGTTACTGACGGCTCCAAGTATTCGCAAACAGTATAGCAGGCTATTGGCTTAAGTTCAAAGAACTAGAAATCAGATTAAAAACCAGGTACAGGTTCCAGACTTAAAAAAAAAACAAAGCAAGCTTTTCCACAGAATCCATTTATGTGGGGAGTAGGTCATACTCACAAGCAAAACTCCTTTTAATTAATAAGCTGTTCATAGTTTACCTCATTATGAAAATGTGTGTTAGGCTGGGTTGACTAGAGAAACAAACCAGTGATACTCATCTGTGTACAAGAAAGAACTTTCTATCAAGAAGCAAATTTACATCAAGAAGATGACCCAATCCAGTCTAACTCAAGTCTATAGGTCTGAGGCTAGTCAGGGCCCTCTTCAGACTCACATAACTTCAGGCTGATGGCATTGAAAACCAAAGCAGGATGCGGGTAGATCACAGGCCAGTAGGTGCAGAGTCATGTATCTAAGGTTGATGGGAACATGGCAGGACACAGCTCTGAGAGTCAGGTAGCCCACATGGAGCCACCCTACAGGCTCCATCATCAAGTGGGAAAAGGACACACACAGACATTTCATCAAAAGACACATTAAAACAATTAAAGAAATAGAACGGCCATTAGCCATTACAGTGATACAAAACATTGAAGAAACATATTACTTCAGCATTTATAGCAAAGGTTTTTGTTAACTCAGAAAGCAACAAATGAGAGAGTGGGTGTGGATGGATTGTAATCTTCGTTCATTGCCGGGGGGACTGTCAGAGAGTGCGACCACCATGAAAGTGGTATCACGCTTCATCGAGTTGGATCTCTTGCTAACAAGCAGAAGGCACTGGAAAGAAGACTGTTGCAATTGCAGTCACATTAACATTGAGCACCTGTAATCTGATCTCCCTTCCTACCCTTCTGCCAACTTGGCGCCTGACCCCATGACTCCAACCTAACAGTTGACCAGGGAACTCTCACCTGGCACTTCCCCCCATTGGCGAACACTCAAAAGGCCCATGATCATTATGGTTATTAGCAGTGATTATTGTTGATGTTGTTCTGTATAACTCATGGAGGTCCTAGGTGGTGTAAAATGAAGCACTTGAGTACCCACTGAGAGTACCAATGTCTCCAGAAGATTGGAAAGGTTGGAGGTATAGGTCCCCCCAGAGGTGTCTCCGAAGGCCTAGCAATCTACTTTTAATAAATCAGCCACTTAAAGCTGCATAGTGCACAGTTCTACTCTAACAAACATTGGGTTGCCATGGATCAGAATTAACCCAGTGACCAGGGGTTTTATTGGTATAGCTCTTGTGAGGTGACCTGCATTAAGGCTATACCAAATACATGTGGTCTTTTGTCTGTAGACTATAGTCTTACTGAGCGGTTCAGAAAGATTCCTCATAAGTGAGAGAAGATAGATTTGTGTCTGCTATTTCTCCTGAGAGAAACTCAGGAGAAAAGAGATCAACTGAATAATAAAGGTTCCAAAATTCAGGACCTCACAAAACACCTCATAAAAATTGTGTGTTACTTTGTTACCTATGTGATGCTCACACACACATCCCTACACGATCGCTGAAGACAATATGAGTGCATAAGTAGATGTGAAGACAGAGGATGGTGCCCGGCTATTGAAAGATATAGTGTCTAGGGTCTTAAAGGCTTGCAGTTAAACAAGTGGCCATCCAACAGTGAAGCAACAAGCCCACATGGAAGAAGCACACTAAGGGCTCAATGGAAAGTAAATGTCTAGAAAAGAATGATGGAATATATGTACAAATATGTCAGATACAATTGATATATGGTTTGTAACAAGACTTGTAATAGCCCCCAATAAAATGATTTTTTTAAAAAAGTTTGTGTGTAGGCACTGACTGGTAGGAGATAGGATATGAGATAGAATGATGCACCACAAGCAAATAATGAGAACGAGAAGCATCTTGAAAGGTATACAAAAGGAAAAAAAAACATGTTGAAGATCAACTGAAGCTCCATTACATCTGTGACACTAAACTTTTTATAATTACATAAATTAAGAAACCATAGCACCTAGGTATCTTGATAGCTGCCCATATACTGTGCCCTCACAAGAGCGTTTTGTATGTGCATTCCAGACTCCTACTTGGGAAGGGTCTTTTCTGGGATAGGGAGGGAAAGGGAGGTGTTACAAGAGTCTCCCTTTTTACAGTGGGAGCATACATCCTCAGGAAGTGTCTAGAGCTTTGAGAAAAAGTTTGTATTCTCTCCCTAACCTTCAATTGTCTATCTTTGGGGCACATGCTTAAGTCTTTGGAATTTGCTCTTATCTTCTAAGTGTACCAAGGAAGCTACCATCCTACACCCTCATTCTTTTTGTACCCACCACAGAATCCTGTCCAGAGTTGTAGAGCTCTGTTCTAGTTCTCCTTGTTCCCTCTCTCACCTGACTGAGCTTCTCTCCTCTCCCCTGCTGCCCGTTTGTGCTTGAGTAATAGACGCTTCCTCCCATCAAGGTGCCAAAGAGAAGATGTCTTGTTCCCCTAGCCCCAGGGGTGAAATGGCAAACTCTTCTGGGAACAGTGATTCCTGGGCTAAACAGGAACATATTCCTTTGAACAACTATCTCCTCCACCCATCTCCCACCCTGTCTGGCTCTCATGGAAGCTCCCATATTGGTCTCCCTTTTTGTATCTAGAGATTCAGTCTGACTTCCTGTGCCACTTTAGATCATGGCTAGGGAACTCATTTCTCAGGACTGTGTCTTCTTGACTTCACTTGCACAGCGCCTCTTTTGCAGCATCATCGTTTTCTTACCTCATCTGAATGTTCTTGCACGTTGAAGTGCATAAATAGTCTCTCTTTCCAGTTCCAAGAACTTTCTCCCATCGTTCTTACAAGCAGCTCCAGAACCATAACCTCTTCCTGCACCTTTAAGAACAGAGGCACAACTCTCTACTCTGCCTCCTTCCTCACCCAAACCCCACTCTTCATAAGTCTCCACTTCAATGGATTTAATTCAACTAGCACCTGCATATTGGTATGGACTGGTCTCCCGAGCTTGACTGGAGTTTGAATCTCTGAGCCTGATTTTCTGAATAATGATATCACCATTCATATTGAACTATTGTAAATACCAAATAGTAAAATATTTAAAACACTGGGCACAGTATCTGCCATTGCTATGGAAGCATTAAAATTTTAATTTCCAATACCTCTGATGCACTTAAAAGAGTGATATCTAATGGGGATGGAGGTGGCAAGTTACTAAAATGACATCTTTTTAAAAATAATTTTATTGGGGGCTCATACAACTCTTATCACAATCCATACATACATCAATTTTGTAAAGCACATTTGTACATTCATTGCCCTCATCAGTCTCAAAACATTTGCTTTCCGCTTGGGCTCTTGGAATCAGCTCCTCAGTTTTCATTTTTTCCCTCTGTCCCCGCTCCCTCTTCCCTCATGAACCCTTGAAAATTTATAAATTATCATTATTTTATCATATCTGACACTTCTTGGTGTCTCCCTTCACCCACCTTTCTATTGTCCATCCCCCAGGGAGGAGGCTATATGCAGATCCTTGCAATCGGTTCCCCCTTTCCACCCCACCCTCCCTTAACAAAAATGACACCTTATGATAATCGTTCCCCCTCAGAGAACTTGAAATATTTTAGAGAAGAGAAAGTGTACATAGTGAAAATAATAGATATAAAATAAAATACTGTTCTGTCTGTGGCTTGGACTCAGCTTCAGGCTGTTGGTAGTGGCGCGCTCACCCCCCAGGTCTCTGAAGAGATCTGATTACCCTCTTTTCTATTGCACTGAGTGGTGGGTGGGGGTGGGTAAGGGTCTTCTGGAAGAAGTGCCCCCTTAAAGGGACAGGAGCCTTGGCTGGGGTCCTACCTAGTCTGAGAACCTTGTGTGGGGCCCACGGGGTCGGTGTATTTACAGAGGCGAAACATTCCTCAGGGACCGGGGTGAGTGGGTGCACAGACCAGGGGGCGGAGCACAAAGGTGACATTTGGAAAGTTCTTCATTTGGTCATAATTCAGTGTTTGGTGGCACTAGCCTGAAAAAATGTTATTGGACCATGAATAAATTACTTGAATCTTCATTTTGGAACTGTCATGTGAGAAGACTGATATTCATTGATTAGGAAACTGTTCACAAATTGTGACGAATTTAGTTACAATGTTACGGATATTATTAGAGCCAGGGAGGGTAACTGCTTCCCTTTAAAGTGTTGTAAAATAAATAAATGAAATACTATAGACACTAAGATCTACAAAAGTAAGATCAGAGTCTATAATTGGACCCACTAATATACCCTACAGTCTGGTCGTGTGTCTTGAACCTAATAGGTATCTAATGAACTTTTAATAAGTAAGTGAGTGAAAATAAATCCCTAGACAATTACAAGATGAATAATCATGCAGCAAGATGGCTTTCCTCTCTCCTCCTGTATTCATCTTTTCTAGCTGTATCATAGTTTTTGCTTTATTTTTAAATTTCTGAACAATAAAACTAATTTTAATCTATTGACTTCACTATATTAATAAGTATAGTGTCATGAGGAACATAACCCCTAAAGATGGATGTTTCCCATTCTGCGGTGAGGAATAGTAGGAATTTAACTGTCACGAAACTACAGGCCCTGTGGCACACAATACACATCAGCATTAATGTAATCAGCCTGTTGCCATGTAGTAGCTGAGCACTGCAGGAAGGGGACCATATTGAGACTTGGTTTGGGTCCCTATTACTGCACAATTAAAGTTCCCAGGTGGTGCAGGTGGTTTGTGATAGTTCAGCCACTAACATAAAGGTTGTTGGCAATGCAAGCTCAGCGATTAAGAGGAAGCAAGGCTTACAAAAGTGCCTCTCTAAGAATCACAACCAAGATAGCCCCGTGGAGCAGTTCTACTGGGTAGCACCTGAGGTTGTCACTAATTAGAATCCACTTGAGTCCAATGAGTTTTGTTTTGTTTTTATTTTGCTGCCAGATAGGAGAGCCAGCTGTAGTTTGTAGCCAGAGCATGAGTTTTGGAGATACAGTAGAACTCCAGACCTCGACGCTAATCCATTCTAGAAAGAACATTGAGATGTGATGCAGTCGATTTCTGAATCAATTTTTCCCATAAGAAATAACTGAAAACATTAATCTATTCTTGACCACAAAGTTTTTGCCCTAACTTTGACTTTTTATACAAAACATTACACAGAAATTTCAAAGTAAATAAGTTCAGAGTTGAATAATATAATTTAAATAAGAAACATAACAATAAAATTTTTTAAAATAACTACAGTATGACCCATACCTTGAGATTAGTGAGGATCTGGGTCTGTGGACACGAATGTGGAGAGGAGGTATGTAGAGAGAGTCACTGTTTGCAAGGGGAATCCCCTTCCATAAAATCAACTGGTAGCTGCTTTTCAGAAATTTTTTTCCTTCTTTGACTTTTTTCACTAAGACCTGGCTAGCTTTCTCTTAAAGAAAAAAAAAATCTATCTAATGTGGTCTGCTATTGATGTTTCCTTAACTGTTTTCTAAAAGGGTTTACTAAATTATCATCAATAATATTGATAACACGGTTATTAACAAGTTCCTTATTCATGATGACTCTTTAAAAAAAATTTTTTCTTAGGACCCATGGTTTTTTTAAAATCTAAAAACAGTACAAAAAGCCCCAACAACTAAGAAAATGATAGCAAAATGCTTGGAACACAGCTGCAAAAGGTTTAAACAACACACACTAACAAAGCCAACTAATGCTGAATGCCTAAAACATGAACTGATTTTGTTTATAAAAATCACATGTTGGGTTGGATTACGATGTTTTGGTCAAGCTCTGATGTAAAATTTTCTTGACATTTCATGGAGAAATCCAATTATGTCAAGTACTGTAGTTAAATTTTATTAACTGTACTATTTTTCTTGCTATAAAAGTATGTAAAACTTTTATTAGATTTATTCCTGAGCCTATTCATACCTCCATCTCTGCCAACAGGACCGCTTCTCTCATGTTCCTATGACAGGTGGGCTAGAGAGGGGCTGACAAAGCACAGTTCATCCTACTTGCTAGATTGTTTAGATCTTCCTAGTTGACATCACCCTTGGATGAACATTCTCATAGGGTAGAAAGATCTTCACGCATCCTAGCCGATTCTGAGAGGTTTGCCTACATGCTTCTTCCCTATACCCCAACTTGTCACTAATTTTCCACTCATGTTTTTAAAGGCCTGAACATTGAACCAAACCAGTAGTTATAGACCATGGGGATTGGTGTGTGATCACACATCTGCCCTTAATTTTTTCAGAGCAAAATCTTCAAAAAGTCACACAACTTAAAATTCTGCCCACTGGGAGCATTTCTTTTCAACTATATCCTTTGAGAAAGTGCCAGGAAGGAACTGTAATGCTATAACCTCCCACTTTCAGGAAGTGCCTGCATATCACACAGAACTATCTGTAAACCAGGCACTCCTTTGATCTTCCTCAGTCAACCAAGTATAGGGAACTTCTCATCCATAGATGTACTGAGAGAGAGACGTTAATGTAGCCGGAACGAAGACCATGGACATTTGGACCAATTTCAACTGTAACTCACTATGTCTTCAGGGCCTGATCTCATACATGCCACTACAAATTCTGATTTCTTTTTCACAGTTGACTTCTCAGTCCATCTTTTCTTCTGCACTTTACTATGAGCATGAAGGAAAGGCCACTACAACATTAATATTTCACTTAGCTAAACATACAAGTTCATCATTTACAAATTCAGCTTCCAGTAAAATATTTCAACATAAATGAGACAAGGTTTATGTGATTTTACATACATATTCAACACTTGCTGAAAATTTTAGTCGGAACTATTAGACAACAAAAATAAATCAAAGGAATCCAGATTGGTAAAGGAGTAAGCTCTCACTATGTGCACATGATATGATTTTCAATGTAGAAAACTCCACAGTCAACAATAAATTAGTGGAAAATCAAAAGATTCATAATGTAGCCAGATGCAAGGTTGTCACAAAAATTTCAATTGGATTCTTGTAAAATAACAGAGAGCTCTGAAAATCATGAAAACAATATCATTTACCATAATCTCCAATAACAAAATAAAGAAACACTTAGGAATAACCCTAACCAGAGGAACAATGGGCTTGTGCAAAGATCACAGAAAAGCACAGCTACACGTGACTAGAAGATACAAGGAAAAAGAAAATTTCCTAAAATCGGCTGTGGTAATGATTGCAGCATACTTCTTGATATGATTGAACTACTGAATTGAATTATTTGACTTGGCATATATCCCAATAAAACTGTTTTTTAAAAAAAGAAAGAAACCAAAAGAGACATACATAAATGGAAGTATATTACATGTTCGTGGATAGGAAGTTTGATATTGAGAAAATGTCAATACTACCAAAGCAGTCTATAAATACAATTCCAATTCAGATCCCAACTTCATTCTTCACAGAAATGGAAAAACTAGTGAACAACTTTATGTGGGGAGAGGGAAGAATCCCAGATAAGCAACAAATTTCTTAAGAAGAACAACAAAATAGGAGGCCTCTCACTTCACAGTCACAGTAGTTTAAACAGGATAGCACTGACACAGATAGATACATAGACCAATGGAACAGAATAGGGACACAAAAATAAACCAATCCACCTACAGGTAAATAATCTTCAACAAAGGGCCAAAATACATGAAAGGGATAGACATAGTCTCCTCTACAAATGGTATTGGTAAAATTGGGTGTCCATCTGCAGAAGAATGGCCCATATACAAAAACTAACTCCAAGTACAAAAACAAAGTCAAGATCAAAGACCTAAATGTAAATCCCAGAGCTATAAAGCTCATTAATGAGAAAGTAACAATTATCTTCAGGGTACCATTTCAAAGCATAGGCACACTATCAAATTAATGAAGGGAGCTTACAAAGTAGATGCAAAATAGATGACTGGGACCAACTAAAAGTAAGACACTTGTATGCATCAAAAAGTGCATCAAGACGGTTAAAAAAAAAAACCACAGGCTGGGAAAAGTACTTGACAATGACACAACAGACAAGGAACTAATCTCTGAAATCTATAGAAAACTGCCGCACCTAAATAAGAAACCCCAGTAAGGAATGGGCAAAAACAAAACAAAGATACATAAATAAAAACAGCTACACCCATAGTAACCATGAAGTTCAGAAAAAGAGAAAATAACAAATAGTAGAGAGGCTATTAAGGGATTGGAACCCTCATTACTGCTTATGGGACGCAAATATATATAATCACTGTGGAAAGCAAGATGGCACTTCCTTAACATTTGGGAGTAGGGGGGTAGCCCACAGAATTGGGAGTGTGCATAGAGCCCACCATGGTATACCAAGCTTTGAGGGCAATAAAACCACATGGAGAAGTACATGAAAAGATGGAGCTACAGGGCTAGCCCCAATCAGATCCGAATTGACCTCCTCCCTAGAAGTAAGTGTGACAGAAAACAACATTAAACCTACAGGTTTGGGAGAGGGGCTGATACCATGCCCACCCGGAAGCAAACCAAGAAGGAAAAAGAGAAAGGACTGGTCTAGACCCCATCTCAGCACACCCAGCCCAGAGGACAATGTCCCTGCACAGAACTGCTACGGCACAGAGAGGACTGTAGGGCGACATCAGCTCAGGACATGTTGTTCCCTTACTGGAGCATACCATAGCAGAGGACAATACTGGGGACACACAGCAGGGAGTTAGTCCGATCTGAGACACCCCCGCCCTGAAGTGGGGGGAACCAAGAAGGGAACATAACAGATCAGCAACAGGAACAAAGCCAAGCCACAAAGCCCCTAAAATAGCCCTGAAAATAGACTTAAGAGGAGTTGGGGCAGATCCCAGCATTGTCCCATGACCAGTGAGGAGATAGCCGTAAAGATCAGCACACAGACCTAGAATTATGTCTGTTTTTTTCTTCACTCTTTTGTTTTCTTTTGTTTGGTCTGTTATTGTTGGTTTGCCTACTTATATAAGATATGCATGGGAAGCAATCTTGAGGAGAAAGCAAGTGGTCTGAAGGTTCAGGAGGAGGAGGAGACGGGAAAGGAGCAGTGAGCAAACAATGCCATAGACAGGGGAACAACTAAGGAATTAAAATCAACAACTATGAGGATATAGAGATCCAGGGGGTGTTGGGACTACAGCAATCTAGCTGAAAGGAAGTACTAAGAGGCAGAAGTAGGGTGAGTGTGATGGTGGGGCAGGAGGAAGGTGAAAGGAAACAAGAACAAACTTGGAATCAAAGATATGGATAGAGATATAAGCACAGGTGTTTACATGTGTAAACACATTAATTCATAAAAATAGGGGTATTGGCCTATATACATATATCTAGATATCAATACACTGAGGTACAGACGTTAGGCCTCTGCTCATACCTTTCCTCAATGCAAGAGCACTTTGTTCTAACAAACTGGCATTCTGTGATGCTCACCCTCCTGGCACAATTGCTGAAGACAAAATGGTGCATAATCAAATGTGGTGAAAAAAGCCATATTAAAAGATATAAAATCTGTGGTCTTAAAGGACTGAAGTTAAACAAGAAGCCATCAAGCAAAGAAGCAACAAGCCCACATGGAAGAAACATGTCACTGGGACCAGGTAACAGACATCAGAAGACCCAAAACAAATAAACAAGCAACCAAAAAAACTTACTGTTGAGAATGAGGGAAATCAGAGCAGAAACTCAAAGCCCATCTGTAGACAATGGGACATCCCCTCACAGAGAGGTCACAGGGAAGGGATAAGTCAGCCAGGGCTCAGTAAAGCACAAATGAAATGCACAATATTCCTCTGATTCCTTGAGGCTTCCTCACCCCCTTTTCACTGGGGGGCTAGACCGGAGCATGTGCACAGGTACAGATAAGAGATAAAAGTTCAGGACACACAGAATCTAAGAACAGGAATGGGAATAGCAATACCAGAAGGGTAGGAAAAAGGTAGGGAGAGGAGGGAAGGAAGGTGGAATTTATCCCAATAATCAACACATAACCACACACACCCCTCCAGGGGGACAAACAATAGAAACCATTGGGGAAGGGAAACAGCAGTTTGTGTAATATATGTAAATATTAATAATTTATAAATTAACAAGATTTTCATACTTCCCAATAATAATTTCTATCAATCATTATATCAATAACAATAGTCAAAAAAGTACAGTATAACCTAGTAAAGCCAGATCCTTAAAAGAGTCAAGTTCAATCCTAGACATATCTAACTTATCTTAATTTTTATCTAAACTATTCCATTGATAAGAGGTATGGCCTTGGACCTTTGGCTGTATTGTCTCAATCCAGGGCCAGGAATTCTGCCATACATGTTGATACTCTGTCAGCCACTTTCACTAAGCAACTCTGAGAAATTCAAGGGGTGATTTTGTCCACTGAGCTCAAAATATACCTCAGCAGCATTCATTTTTACCATTTCAAACTGGAATAGCCAAAGAAAATAACCAAAGAATCAAAACTTTAACTTCCCATGCTCTTTCCAGAAAACCAACCAGTAAACTGCATGGCCGTATCTGCCCTCCGGCTAGCCAAAGAAGGAAAACTACCGTGAGGCAGAGGGCAAACAAGCATCCACTCTCCATCTTCATGATTTGTTTCTCTACTACCCCACCCCCAAGGTACCATGTGTTAGTTCAGGTTGACTATAAAAACAAACTCATAGACACGCATGTGTGTAATAGAGAACTTTATGTCAAAGAGAAATTGTACATTAAGAAAACATCCTAGTCTCGTCCAGATCAAGTCCCTAAGTGCGATATTAGCCCATATGTCTGAAACCAGTCTATAATGTCCTTGTCAGACTCACACAACACATGCAATGGCGCCAAATGCAGGATGATCACAGGCCAGTGGGTGGAAAGGCCTGTGGATCCTGTGGCAGTGGGAGCATCTCAGCACTGGCAGGGGTCTCCACGTGGCTCCTCAGCTCTGGGTTCTGGTTCCATCAAGGGTCTCCATGTGGCTTGTCCCAGGTCTCTAGATTGAAAGTTCCTTCCTCTGGGAACCAAGGATTATACTTTTTTACTACTTTTAGAAAACCTTGCATCTTTTTATTTGTTACATATATGCCCTCTCTGTTCAGTAAGTGGATGAGCGTAACACCGTAAGTTTTAGGTTTACTTTTACATTGC
This sequence comes from Tenrec ecaudatus, assembly GCF_050624435.1. Taxonomy (NCBI): domain Eukaryota; kingdom Metazoa; phylum Chordata; class Mammalia; order Afrosoricida; family Tenrecidae; genus Tenrec; species Tenrec ecaudatus. The sequence goes on from NW_027458450.1 coordinate 337,046, forward strand.
CTCATCGTCCTCTTTAATATACTTATTCACTGCTTCCACTGTTTATCTAACAATCCCCCAACCAGATCCTTACTTCAAACAATTTCACCGATTCACTCTACCTTCCAGTAGGGCCATACCATTGTTACACAGGGTATAACTCAAAAGAGTTCTTTCCTCCAGTGCCTGACACTGAGCGCCATTTGTTAGAGTAAGCGCCTCTAACAACCATAGGGTCCATTGGCGCAATTGTATGGTGTTAATATATAAAGATCATAGTAAACTCATAGAAAGATAGGAGACATGAAAGCGAGTGAAATAAAGGAGTCAGACACATTTCATAGTGGCATGCTCACCTCCAGGACGGCCATGATCTCAGCAGCCAGGTCTGCACAGAGAGAGTGGGAGGAGGTGGAGAGATGCCTATTTATTTCTGACCAAAGCCTATATATCCTTAGGGGTGTGCAAGCCCCCCAATTACGGGTAACCACAGAAGTCACAAGAAGGGGCTGTACAATAGGCATAAACGTCACAGGAAGAGGATAAGCTAAGGGTGTACACAAAATAGGAAGGGGAGGGACTAGGGATACACATGTAACAAGATGGGTGGATCCTCGACTCAAGATGGCAGCCTAACCTTGGTCCTCCTTGAGTTGAGTTGGCTTGACCTGTTCTGAGCTTTCCTTCAGAAAAGCAATCCACTCTCCTTCTCAGCAGGGAGTGGGCCCCACCTATGGCGGGACAGAGAGTGGAGTCTGATTGCTCTATGTGGCTGAATGCCCTCAGGGAGGACACTTCCAAGCGGCTGAACTCACAATGTGCTGGCAAACAGCCTGACAACCTGGGGAGACACGTTTCTGTAGCCCACAATTCCCCCTTTGTTTTATGTGTCAAATTCAAAAGCGCTACAGGGGCAGCATAGTTATTTTCTATACATTGAAAGCGGTCAAGGCAAAATTAATGACAATAGTAATATAGCCAAGCCAAAAATTCAAGCTATGGCAAACATTCTGAATCCAGGCTTGAGGGGCATAAAGGCACCCCCAGCCCATCTACTATTGGGGGAAGGTCTGAGAAGGGTTGGATGCCACGGTGGAAAGAGATAGAGCGAATAGGAATGTCTGCTTCTATAGTCAAAGCTGCCGGCTACGTAGCAATCAGCCATGTGCTTGTAAGAGGTAACTTTAAGGTAGCACTACATAGGAGGGTACAGTGGGGAACAATATTATGAGAATGTGATTGGAACTTACCTCCAACTCACAAGGGTGGAGGCCTCCCTCTGCTCCAGAAAGCCAGCCTGCTAGACTTCTTAGTTTGAGAATAAGGGATTTATCTGTATACACTCTCTTCCTGTTGTATAATTTTATGTATAAAATTCAAAAGAGCCATTGAAGCTACATGATTTTCTGTTACTCACCTTAGCTTCCTATAGGAGCAACACAAGACTGTGAGCATCAAAATTACCATGAACAGCACAGTCAGACTAGAGCACATGGGATCCAGCCTCTCTCCATGCCATCCACTAGTTATTTAATCACCTCAGAACTATGAGATGCCTTAAGTCCACCCTTGAATGTACAGAAATTTTTTTAGCTGAATCACATCGAATGAAATGTTTTCCTTAAACCCTTGCAAATGTTTTCTAATCAAATCCCAATTAAGTAAGGTTACATTATGTAAGTAACGGGTTACACAGAAATCAGTTACATTCCAATTACATTTTAGCATTAATTGGTAAGTCCAAAATCTTGATCTTTTAGCAAACGAACAGTTTGTTGTAATATTCCAGGCACTATTGTTTAAAACGTTCAGTTATGATAGAGTCCCAGAGTGTCCCTTAGACAACACTACCAATGGTAGAAATGTCTCAGCAGGCAACAATTGGCATTCTCAGGAATCTGCGAGGTCTTCTTGACTTTGGGTAACTTCAGCAACAGGACAGGGGTCTCTGGGCTGTTTTCTCAACTCTCAGGTCACAGCATCAGCTTCCTTTCTTCTGGGCCTTGCTGGATGAAGAGAAATCCACCTATCTCCTTTGCCTGTGAAAACATAAACAAATAGCCCCTCTCTAGACTGTTAGCAACCGGGAAACAGAATCATGGTTAAGATTTGGTGGTTTCTTCATCTTTTCCTTGTCCTTCAAATTTCTCCAAACGAGGTTGCATCCTTCTAAGGGAGTCCATGAGCTTTCTTCTGCAAAAACATAAATGAATAGCCCTTCCTACAGGTGATTATGGGACCTGGGGCCAACGCAATTTCCATCTTCTTGGGATCAGCATTTTTGAAGACGTGAAAATGTGTGTATCTGCCCTAATTTTGTTACAAGTTTTTAGTAAGGAGAAAATTATTTTAGTTAAAATGACTAAATGATGTTTGTCGCACATAGGATTTCTCTTCTACCCTTTTGTCTTAACAAAGGACACTTTAAGACATTGTAACCAATGTCAGGAAACTTGCCTGGTTCCAAACCAGTGAAACTTGTTTGATAGACCTTATTGTTACATAAACTTTGGATCCCTGCTCTCAGAGAATCAGGAGAGTTCATTAGTTGTATTGAGAACTTAACATACTCAGGATAATTTGAAAGACTGAAAAAATTCTTTAAAAATTTGTTCAGCTGTTTTTGAAGTTACTTACCAAACAGACATTTTTTTCTCTGTCTACAAGTATGGCTACAGGCCTAATTAAGCCATATTGCCCTTCAGGCTTTCTACACTGTAGGATTTTACAATCTTGCAATATTCTGTCTTGGTTAATTTCTCTCATCCTCTCCTTGCTGGATTTGGGGGAAGTTAGTGGGCAGGTCTTAGCCCCTCCTGAATGTCCTATGGAAGTGACCCCATATCCAGATTTGAAACAGTTTGCCCTTCCATTTCTAATTCCATGTGGGGGTGCTGTTGTTTTTCCAAAAAGGCCCCTTGATTTCTAGGGTGGTCAGACTTCTCAAATACTCATTCCTGATAGGTATAAACTTTAACTCTAGATATGCAAGGAAGTAACATTTGGCTTATGCGGTCTTCCTTCTTTATAAACCACGGTATAACAAATTTAGTCACTGCCCCAATTTCTTCTTCATAATCCTGATCAGTGATTCCAGTAGCAATCTGAACACCTCGAGAATGTAGGTTGGACTTCTCTAATAAATGCCCTCGAGTTCTTGCAGGTAGTGGACCCCAAGCATCATTCTGAACAAATTCTGCTTTAATTACAGCTTTCAGCTTTTCTTCATAATTTTGAAAACCTCTAATACCAATATGAATTCCTTGAGTAGTTAGGTTGAATTTCCCTGATAGAAGCTGTATTACTCTTTCAAGCAAAGCCTCCTAAACTCCAGTTTTAACAAGCTGTGGAGGGCATTCTTTTTTTTTTTTTAATTTTTTTATTTTAACAATTTATTGGGGCTGATACAATTCTTTTCACAGTTCATACATATACATACATCAATTGTATAAAGCACATCTGTACAGTCTTTGCCCTAATCATTTCTTTCTCTTTTCTTCTTTTACATTTTATTAGGGACTCAAACAACTCTTACCACAATCCATACATATACATACATCAATTGTATAAAGCACATGCATACATTCCCCGCCCCAATCACTCTCAAAGCATTCGCCCTCCACTTAAGCCCCTTGCATCAGGTCCTCTTTACCCCCCCCTCCCTCCCCATTCCCCCCTCCCTCATATGCCCTTGGTAATTTATACATCGTTATTTTGTCATATCTTGCCCTATCCGGAGTCTCCCTTCCCCCCTTCTCTGCTGTCCCTCTCCCAGGGAAGAGGTCACATGTGGATCCCTGTAATCAGTTCCCCCTTTCCAACCCACTCACCCTCCACTCTCCCAGCATCGTCCCTCACACCCTTGGTCCTGAAGGTATCATCCACCCCGGATTCCCTGTACCTCCAACCCTCATATGTACCAGTGTACAGCCTCTGTCCCATCCAGCCCTGCAAGGTAGAATTCGAATCATGGTAGTTGGGGCGAGGAAGCATCCGGGATCTGGGGGAAAGCTGTGTTCTTCATCGATACTACCTCACACCCTAATTAACCCATCTCCTCTCCTAAACCCCTCTATGAGGGGATCTCCAATGGCCGACACTTGGGCCTTGGGTCTCCACTCTGCACTTCCCCCTTCATTTAATATGATATATATATACACATATACACATACATATATACATATACACATATATACACATACATACACACACTTATATCTTTTTTTTTTTGTGCATGATGGCTTATACCTGGTCCCTTGGGCACCTCGTGATCGCACTGGCCGGTGTGCTTCTTCCATGTGGGCTTATTTGCTTCTGAGCTAGATGGCCGCTTGTTCACCTTCAAGCCTTTAAGACCCCAGACACTATCTCTTTTGATAGCCGGGCACCATCAGCTTTCTTCACCACATTTGCTTATGCACCCATTTGTCTTCAGTGATCCTATCATGGAGGTGTGCAGTCAATGATATGATTTTTTGTTCTTTGATGCCTGGTAACTGATCCCTTTGGGACCACTCGATCACACAGGCTGGTGTGTTCTTCCATGTGGACTTTGTTGCTTCTGAGCTAGATGGCCGCTTGTTTCTCTTCAAGCCTTTAAGACCCCAGTCACTATCTCTTTTGATAGCCGGGCACCATCAGCTTTCTTCACCACATTTACTTGTTCACCCACTTTGGCTCCAGCCGGTGGAGGGCATTCTTTAACCTTTTCTTGGCTAGTTAACTTTACATCAACATAGGCTGGGCCTCTTCAAGTTTGGGCAGGTCTGGTCTCCTGCTGTGAGACTGGGTGATACCTGTGATTACCATTTAAAGATTCTTTTGCTTGGACAGGCATAAGCCTTGTCTGGATATGTCTGCAACCCAGGAGGTTCCCTAGGCCATCTCTTAGTACTACCATGCCCTTTGGTTAAAGTAAATGGTAAACTACAGCAACTCAATCTTGATAGGACATCTAATGACCTAGACCCCTCAGGAATGAAGGTTTGGGTTACCCCACCAGGCAAAGAACCAGGGCCAGCTGAGGTGCTGGCCAAGGACAAAGGTAATACAGAATAGTTAGACGAAGGTAGTTCTACCTATCAGTTACATGATCAATTGCAAAAACAAGGTTTGTGATTATAGTTCTTCTTTATGGTGCTTATTGAATATCTTTCCTTTTTTCAAGTACAATGTACCAGTTACAATTAGATTTGGTGTGCTTTCATTTATATTTATGATAGATATATGATGTTAAGTGTGTGATTTTACTAATGTCAGGAAATTATATATGGCTAAAGAATTGTGTACAGGTTCTAAGTGGGCAAGAGGTTTGTTGTGGGATAGGTTTGTTGTGCCAACCTGGCCAATAGGAATATGTGGGATTAATCAGGTTGCAGAGTGATTGGAGGGCAAAGAAATAAATGGCTCTGCACAGCCCACCCCTCTCTATCTTGTTCTCTGGTGATTGGACCAGTGTGTGGCCACTTTAGCTAGTTCCCTGGCTCAGTTTGTGAGCTACACTACATGTGAGACAAACCAACCCACGGATCGTGTTGCTAGAATTGAGGCTCCTTCAAGACCTGCTTTGCTACACTGCTGGTGTGTATATCACTTGAACTTGAGGCTGGTGGATCCTGTCGTCTTGCATTGCTTGAGTTCAACATCCCATTTGGGCGTGTTTCACTAAGCACCTGAGCTGCTGACCCTTGGCGACTCACCCTGCCTGTTTGCTGCCTATGGGCAGACTCTGCCTACACTGCCTGAGGGAAGACTCAGCTGTCTGCTTCCTTGACTTTGGACCCCCTAGTGAGTCCTAGTGAGCTGAAGAACTTCCAGTACATTAACTGTTCCATGGATGTGAGTTGAACTGAGCCCCATGTACTGCTGTGTGAGACAATTATCTATATTCATTCATGCTGTATAAATCTAACCATCTATCTATCTACCTATCTATCTCTATTATCATAAGTGTCCTGGATTTTTTTAATCTAGAGAACCCTGCCTAACACAGGGACTGTAGCTCTTTAAAAAAACAGTTTTATTGGCATATAATTCACAAATCATACAACTTAATAGTTCAATCATCTTAAGAAAAGTTGTACAATCATCACCACAGTCAAAATTAGAACATTTTTCCTTCTTGTACTGATTATTACTAGCTCCCCATTTTCCCCCAACCACCCCTGTTATGCCCTCAAGGAACTATTAACCCAGTTACTGTTTCTATAGATTTACCTAGCCTGGATTTCATATACATATAATTTTAAAACAAACTAACAATAGTAACAGAGCAAAACCTCAATAGAAAAGAAAACAAAATATTAAAAATCAGAACAAATTTAAAATTAGTCCTAAGGGAGAAAAAACAATAAGTGCCAGATTTTAACCTAACCGAATCTGCAATAATCCACTTTGCAGTACATGCTGCATGATAGCAAGGTTATTCACATCCTAGTTTATATTCAGAGGGAATTCACTAGAACCTTAATCCATGTGTATTTCATTCATAAATATCTCCCTCCCTTTTAGCAACGCACCCTTCTCCCCCAAATTGTCACTATGGAAATTGTGTGCATGGAAACAGCCATTCCAACTTCTTGGGTTTCTTTCCAGGACATCCCATTGAGTACGATGCAGGACTGAGGAGGAAGTTTTGGGGATGGGGTGGCTGCATCCCATTGAGAGTCCACCACCTCTTGCCTCCACAGTCTCACCTTGTGCTTTGGGCACCTCAGCGAGAAGCTGCCTTCATGTAGCAACCAACCTGCGTCAAAGGCACACAGGTAATGGTACCGGAAGGAACAGCCTTTGTTGTATCAGCCCAAGGTGGCGCCTGCCTCCTGGAAGTAGGAACATTTCATCTCTCTGGCTCTTCCCAGCACTTCCTGCAGGCCGTAGAGCCTGCAGCAGACCAGGTAGACTCCACTGACCCAGAGAATATACTGGACCCCAAATTGATGGCCAGGGACGAGGGTCATCGGCGTGGTGTGGCCGCTTGCTGCAGCGGCTCCTCCTCCTCATCTGCGTCCGCCCGCAGCCTCTGGAAACCGTTTGGGCAGCGTGGTCGCTTTGCTCTGCGCTGCTGCGGCTCTCTTTGGGGGGTTGGGGGGGGTGGCTGCCTACTCTTGGGGATAGAAGGGTCCGAAGAGGTCGCCCATGTTCCGGTCACTGGCGCAGTTGCCACACAGACAGCACCCCAGGTGCCATCACAGAACCTGTCACCACAGGCCCCCGGGGGTGGGGCGGGGGTAAAGACCGATGCTGGGAGCGCCTTGCTTTCTGTGACCTCTGACCCTTCCAGCCCCCGCCAGCCTGGTCTGCTCCTCCTGGTCTTCAGCACTGATGGTGGCCCTCGCGGCTCCGGGGCCACACTTGTTTGCCATGCGGGCAGCGGCCAGGCGGCGTCCTTCCCTTCGCCTCCGCGAGCTCGGCGCCTGCTCTTCGGGGTTCGCTCTCCATGGCGGGCCGCGCCTGGGGGTCCCTGAGGGGGCGCAGGAGGGGCTGTCTCCCCGTCTTTCCTGACGGGAAATGGCTGTCTGCGAGGAAGCCCTCCCGGGGGTGAAATGGTCCCTGCTCGCTCACTCTCTCTCGTGAACCAGGAAGATGAGAAGATATCTGGTCGCCCTTGGTTACCAGATGGAGGACGCCAAGGCCCCGGAGTTCCTCTCCTGCGTGCCCGTTTCGGGTGTGTCTCGGGCTTCCTGTGGTCGCCCCCGATGTCAGCGCTGGTGCCCTCCGGAGGCCGCTCCTCAGGGACACGGGGTCTCCCCCCTGCGGGCCTCGGCGAGCGTCCAGGTAGCGCTTGGCCCGAGGTCCTGACCTTCTGAAGAACGCCCCCAACTTCAATCCCGTCCTCTGTGCGACGGGCAGTGTTTTCTGTGAGGCTGATGGAGGGCCAATTCCGATGATCTGGAGCTGTGGGGGCCTCGGAGGAGGCTCCCTTTCGAAAACCCTTCATCTCCTGCCTGGGAGGAAGGCGGACACAGACACGGGGTGCTTTCTCAGCGCCTTCTTTTGACGATGGAAGGACATGCCCTCCATCTTCGGTGTGACTTCCTTTGATGATGGAAGGAGGTGCGCTGTCTTCAGTGTGACTTCCTTTGACGAGGGAAGGACGTGCCCTCTGCCTTCAGTGTGACTTCCTTTGATGAGGGAAGGACGTGCCCTCTGCCTTCAGTGTGACTTCCTTTGATGAGGGAAGGACGTGCCTTCTGTCTTCAGTGGGACTTCCTTTGATGAGAGAAGGATGTGCCCTCTGTCTTCAGTGTTACTTCTTTTGATGAGGGAAGGATGTGCCCTGTCTTCATTGTGACTACCTTTGAGAATGGAAGGAGGTGCCCTGTCTTCAGTGTGACTTCCTTTGATGAGGGAAGGATGTGCCCTCTGTCTTCAGTCTGACTTCCTTTGTTGGAAGGACATGCCCTCTGTCTTCACTGTGACTCCCTTTGATGAGGGAAGGAGGCTCCCTCTGTCTTCAGTGAGAATTCCTTTGATGAGGGAAGGATGTGCCCTCTGTCTTCAGTGTGACTGTTTTTCACATCTTGCGACTCTTACTGGGAATGGGTGAGCTAGAAGAGTAGACACACCTCCTCCTGGTTAGGGGGTTTTGAGGAGAATGATCCTCGTGACCTGGCAGTCTTAGCATCACATTACTAGGGTTAGATGACTGTGCAGACTCCGCGAGGCTGTGCCCATCGCCCTCATGGGGCGGCCCAGACCTTTTTTTGATTGGACGCTCCTGGAGGACCACTGATTTGAGCTGGAAAAGTCTGCCGAGAAAGATTCCAGCAAGACTCTTGCAACTTCTGGGAGCCGTGCTTCAATTCCATGCCTTTGCTAGGCTGACCTTCACTGGACAAGAGGCAGTGCCTGGAGTCTTGACCACTAGGCTCATGGTAGCTCTGCACAGGCCCAGAAGGCCTTCGCAGAGGCGGCTGTGGGGTTCCTGTTGCCATAGGGTCTTTGTTGCCTGCTACACAGTAGAGATCACTAGAATCCCTGGTAGCCTTGATCGCCAGCGGTTTCACTAGCCATTGCTGCTGCAGCTCCTGCTGCTCTTTGCTATCCACTTCTGCTGTTGCTGCTGCCCCTGCTGCTCCAACCACCCCTCCACCGCTAAAATTCTGGAGCATCTGAGCCTGACAAGGGCTCAACGCTTCTATCTGGAATGAGTTGTGTACCTCCTGTGGTTAGTTTCACTGACTTCCATGGGAACTGCTTTGCTCCTGAAAGGACTGCATACAGTTTAGCAGCACAGTGGCAGGCCGGCAGGCCTCCTGCAGGAACCCCCAGAATCAACTTTACAACGCTGTCTTATAACACTGCTATTCACATCCCTCAGCTACGGTCACAGGGGATCACTAGAGGCCTAATCAATGCGTGGACACTGCAAATGGATGTGCGGCTTCTACTGTCAGTTATCCATAGCCTTTTGCAAACTGAGTGTTCACAATTTAAGCTCTGATGCTACTCCCTCCTTTGGATTTGGGTTTTATTATGTACAATCCTTGGATCACACAGGCTGGTGTGCTTCTTTCAGGTGGGCTTGCTTGAGCCCTCACTTTGATGGCTGTTTCTTTTAAGACAAGCCTTTAAGAGCCCAGACACTATTCTTTCTGATGGTGAGGTGTCACTAATTTATTCACTGCACTTTACTATTGAACCTATATCTTCACTGATCTCTTCATGAGGGTGAGTATCAAGCAGGACCGTGTTATAAGAACTAATTGTTCTTAGACTGGCGTTAGACTTAAGTTTGAGCCCCAAGTTAATTCATATATCTATTGTTTATATGTGTCTCTGATTTACCTTAGAGACATTATTTTCATTTTATGTTGGAGAGCATTATCAATCATTCCCCCGAGCCATATCAATAGTGTCATTAATTTAGCCAATAGTACAGAATGTAAAGCACTGTTGAGCAAAGGAAATTATACCAGTATAGGTCAGCTGTGAATAGCAATACATGAATTATTGACTTGAACAGATTAAACTCTTAAATGACTTGACACTATTTAAACAAAAAAATGAGGGTTGGTGATAGAGCAAATCTTTTAATAATATTCATTCACAACAGCTGAGCTACACCTACCAGATTAATCCATGTCATGATAAAGCAAGGTGGGAATTAAAATGGTAGTATATACTGGTCCCAGGCCATCATTCATTGTGCATCCTCAAGGCAAAAGATCCAAACCAAAGTCCAGTGGCCCCCAGTGCATTGCCCTTGGGATAGCAGTTATCTTCTTTTCACACTAGAGAGTTGCAGCCTTAAGTTCAAAACCTACAGGAGAGTTTGAGGTAAAGCCCAGTTTGGTTGGTGGGGTTTCCACACCAGGTCCTTCTGATGTTACCTAAGAAAGATGTGTGCACCTCGAAAGAACAGAGTGTAAACTCCCAGTAGTCCATAGTGCATGGCCTAGGCCACCAAAGACTGGATAGAAACTAGGTCCGAGTGTCCAATAAAGAACATAGTACCAGGCATATTCTCCCACTAATGTTCTATGTACGTTTTTTCTGTTTTGTTGTTTTTCCCCAATGGGGGGTTGATCTTCCCCATTTTCCTACCAACAGAAATATAATTGCCTTCTCCAAGACATACATACTCCCCTCACCCCATTTTGAATTGATTTTCCAGTATGGTTTCCTTATCATTCTGGTTGTTGGTCTGGGTGACCTGAGCACAATATTGTACGGCAGCAATTGAATGGTCTTCTTCCTTTGCACTCATCTTGAAAAACTGACCTCAGCTGAGGTGAGGGCTCCTCTGTTAAAGTGGTTTGTAAATGTAGAGTGTGTGATTGGTGATTTGTGGACATTTGGAAGGCTCTCTACCTTGTTACTTAGGAGCCCAGATTAGAAAATTTTATGCCTTGGGAATAGGAAAGTGTCATCTTAGTGTTTTGTTTTTTAATTATTTTATTGGGGACTCAAACAACTCTTATCACAATCCATCCATCCATCCATTGTGTCAAGCACATTTGTACATTTGCTGCCATCATCATTCTCAAAACATTTGCTTTCTGCTTGAGCCCGTGGTACCATTTAGTATTTATTTTTTATAGTAGTGAACTCATACAATATTTGTCCTTTTGTGATTGACTTCATTCAGCATAATGGTTTCCAGGTCCATTAATGTCATCAGGTGCTTCATGGTTTCAAGCTATGTTTTAGGATTGCGTAGTATTCCATTGTATATATATATATATATATATATATATATCAGAGTTTCTTGATCCAGCCTCCTGCTGATAGGCATTTGGGCTGTTTCCAGCTCCTTGCTAATGTGAATTGTGCCTCAATGAACATGGGAGAGCACATGTCTGTTCCTCTTCTGTGAATCCTGTAACTCTTTACAAGAATAGAGAGCCCCATCTCTACCCTTTGAAGAGGGTTTTGGTTTTGAACTGCTGACCTTGTGCTTAGCAGCTCAATGTTAAACACTATGCCACCACTGAACTGAACTTTTCCTCTGTTCCCTACAATATCAGTGGAGGTGAAGCTGTAACATTTGTTACGATTACTGATTGCTTGAGAATAAGTGATTACAACTAGGAAGAAATGTAGAGTTACTACTGTGGGAAACAGAAAGGCTATGCCCCAGGTTGTCCCCCCATATTATATGCCAAACCTAAAGTGTTTCTCACTAACACATGGTCAATATCTATACACTTGGAGGTCAACTGCCTAAAAGTTATCTGCCTGAAGGTTATCAACCATCTAGAGCAATCAGACCCTATAGTCTGTCCCACTCTAAGTAGGGCCCACTTCCTTCTGATAAGGAAAATGAATTGTTCCCCTGTAGGAGAGCCCAAAGACACCTAAGGTCAGCCAACTCAACCAAAGTTAGGCTGCTGTCTTGACTCTAGAGGCCGCCCACCTTGGTATGTGTATGCATATAATAATATGGATAGATGGCAGAATGGAGAGGTGTCGCATGCATGCCTGTAGTGCCTCCCCTACCTATTGCGTGTATACTCTTAACTCATCTCTCATCACCTGTATGCCTATGCCTTCTGAGTGTATATAAGCCTTGGTTGGAAATATATTCTCTCTTTCTGCATGGATCTGGCTCCCGAAGTCATGACTCCGAGAGGTGAGCAATTGCATGCTTATCTGATGTCTCCTTAAATGTACCCCTCAATTGCACAACCGCCTCTAGAACCTGTTTGATTGTGGAAGGTGTTACCCCACATACTACGAATATGACTGGGTCTAGAATGCCCAGTTTCAATCCTTTACAAATGTAGCTGCCCCCCTGCCTCATACTTAGTCTGACATCCAGTGGGGAGGACCTGATTACCTCCTTTCAGGGCTAATACACTACCTTGCTTGTCTGGAAACATTTGGTTCCCTTTCACCTGAGGCTGGTTTTGCACTGCTTGCCCTCAGCAAGTGGACTGTACCTTCCCTCTGTTTCCTCCAGTGTCAGTGGAGGTGAAGCTGCAACATTCGCCGCATTAAGATGCACGCTGTTACAGAGTTAGAGTCCCTGGCTGGTGCAAATGACAGAAAGGTTGATGGTTTGAATACAACTAGAGTTGCCTTGAGTGAAAGACTTGGTGATCTCCCTCTAAAAAAGCCAATTGGAAAAACCTATGGAGCGTGGCTACTCTGAAACACATGGGGTTGTGATGCCTTGGAATCTAACAGCAACTGGTGTGTGATGGATTTAATTTATGACGTTTCTAGATGCTTTGTGCGTGGCATCAGTTACACAAAAATCTATTTCGTTCATGGAATATGATTGTATGCATCTGTAGTTGGTTCACTGTCACAGATATTTTTTTTTCACTGGGGCCTCGTCTCATAAATCCTTAACTTGTATGCACCTTTGACCGAAGAGGGACATCATGCTAAGAGTAGTTCTTCGAGAAAGACTCCTTTCTCCTCCTCTTAGTGAGCATCAAGAGCTTCGATGAGCATACATTTTCACAGTAAGCTGTGAACAGATCGGTATGTTTCTTTTTATCATATCCCAAGCCAGTGTTCCAGGCAGCTAGAATTTCCCTGAACACTATGTATTAATGATCACGTCCTTCAAGTTTGCACACAGGGACTGATTCTGTGGGGATGATTCCTGAGCTTTGGAAGTGGTGAAGCACCCACAGGCCAGTGTCTAAGAGGAAGCTTCGGCCCACAGTCTGGGAACAACTGTCTTCTCTCCAGTCTCTCCCCACCACAGAGCAGCCTTGCATCTTTCTGCCACAGTAGACTGGGATGGACAAGTTCCTGCTTCTGCTCCAGCTGCTGGAAGTCTTCCCTCTTGTCTTCTTCCCAGGGTGGGTGAGGCCCTGAGTTGGCTGGATGCTGCTCTAATAGCCCGGTTCTAGGATGTTGATCTAACTAGACCACTGAGCAGTGGACGTGGGACGGTAGGGAGTCCAGGAGGAGATAGGGGATGATCTGGCTAGGCAGGATCTGAAACCTCTTTGGTGCCTCCATCCTGACTCCAGTCAAGGCAAGAGGATCGGTCATCCTCTATGGACAAATGGGAGAAGGAATCCTTCTACAATTAGGGCTGTTGGTGTTGCTTCTAAGAGACAGACTAATGTTTGCTTGAGATTTTCTGTAAAGCAGCATTACTGCTGTAATGATAAAGATGTCTGCAACAGATTTCGAGGACCTACCCTGCTTCCCTGAAAATAAGACAGTGTCATATTCATTTTTGCTCCCAAAGATGTGCTAGGTCTTATTTTCAGGGGATGTCTTATATTTCCATGAAGAAGAATACGGTACACATTTATTGCTGAACAGAAAAAAAGGAAATTTATTACCTGTATTGGTACGGTAGTAGTTGTCATCACAAACCAGCATAACCAGACAATCTGTGCATCCTACAGGATCAAGAATTTCTTGATACTACCATTATTTCCATGTACAACAATCTATGGTACATTTACTCATTTATTCAATGACAGTCATGCCATCATCTTCTGGAACATCATAACAATCCAAACCCTTATTTTGGGGGAGGTCTTACTTTCGGGGGGATGCCTTACATTTCAGCAAGAGGCAAAACTGTCAGTAGGTCTTATTTTCGGGGAAACAGGGGTATCATTGAAACTATAAACCACTACAATAAAAAGCAGGTGAGGCTGGATCCCCCATAATGATTCTGGGGTTTTGGTAGAGTTATAGGAAAATAAACAGGATAGAAAAGAATCACTTTCCTGTTTATGTGGCAACTTGAAGGTTGTTGGGAGGGGGGGGGAGAATCTGTGGAGTCAGAAGCCACATTGTATCAGGTTGAGCAGTGAATGAATGTGACTATAGACAGTAACTATAGGTAACTCAAGAAGTCTATGAAGAAATGAGCAAACAGAATTGTAATTTTTTAAATCATTTTATTGGGGGGGTCATATAACTCTTATCACAATCCATACATCCATCCATTGTGTCAAGCACATTTGTACATTTGTTGCCATCATCATTCTCAAAACATTTTCTTTCTATTTGATCCCTTGGTATCAGCTCATTTCCCCTCCCTCCCTCCCTCATGAATTGTTGTTGTTTTTAAATGTTTTAATTAGGGTCTCATACAACTCTTATCACAATCCATACACACATCAATTGTGTAAAGCGTATCTGTACATTCATTGCCCTCATCATTTTCAAAGCATTTGCTCTCCCCTTAAGCCCTTTGCATCAGGTCCTCTTTTTTCCCCCTTCCTCCCCACTCCCCCCTCCCTCATGAGCCCTTGATAATTTATAAATTATTATTTTGTCATATCTTGCCCTGTCCAATATCTCCCTTCACCCCCTTTATTGTTGTCCGTCTCCCAGGGAGGAGGTCACCTGTAGATTCTTGTAATGGGTTCCCTCTTTCCAACCCATTCTCCCTCTACCTTCCCAGTATCGCCACTCACACCCCTGATCCTGAAGGGATCATCCGCCCTGGATTCCCTGTGCCTCCAGCTCCTATCTGCCCCAGTGTACTTCCTCTGGTCTAGCTAGACTTGCAAGGGAGAATTCGGATCATGATAGTCGGGGGAAGGCAAGGGAGGAAACATTTAGGAATGCTGTATTCTTTATCGGTGTTACATCGCACCCTGACTGACTCATCTCCTGCCCTAGACCCCTCTGCAAGGGGCTCTCCAGTGGTCGACAAATGGGCTTTGGGTCTCCACTCTGCACTTCCCCGTTCATTCGCGATGGTAAGATTTTTTTTGTTCTGATGATGTCTTATACCTGCTCCCTTCGACATGTGATCGCACAGGCTGGTGTGCTTCTTCCATGTGGGCTTTGTTGCTTCTGAGCTAGATGGCCGCTTGTTCACCTTCAAGCCTTTAAAACCCCAGATGCTATCTCTTTTGATAGCCGGGCACCATGAGCTTTCTTCACCACATTTGCTTATGCACCTGTTTATCCTCAGCGATTGTATCATGGAGGTGTGCACCCAATGATATGATTTTTTTTGTTCTTTGATGTCTGATAACTGATCCCTTCGGAACCACGTGATCACACAGGCTAGTGTGTTCTTCCATGTGGGCTTTGTTGCTTCTGAGCTAGATGGCCGCTTGTTTATCTTCAAGCCTTTAAGACCCCAGATGCTATATCTTTTGATAGCCGGGTACTATCAGCTTTCTTCACCACATTTGCCTGTTCACCCGCTTTGGCTTCAGCAGTTGTGTCAGGAGGGTGAGCATCATAGAAAGCCAATTTAATAAAAAGAAAGTATTCATGCATTGAGGGAGTACTTGAGTAGAGGCCCAATGTCCGTCTGCCACCTTAATACTAAACCTATAAATATAGGCACATAGATCTATTTCCCCATCCTCATGTATATATTTACATATGTACATGTCTTTGTCTAGACCTCTATAAATGCCCTTTGCCTCCTAGCTCTGTCCTCTATTTCCCTCGACTTTCCTCCTGTCCCACTATCATGCTCCGTCCCCACCTGGGTTTCAACAGTACCTCTTCGTTACATTACCCTTGATCATGCCCTACCAGGCCTGCCATACTCACCTCACCACCAATTTGGATCCCTTGTTCCCTTCTCTCTGGGTTGGCTTTTTTTTTTTAAACAAAAATGAGTTTAGCATGTTTCTAGGCAGGGAAAGATGCATGTTTCCCTTTGAAGTATGAAATGTCTTTCTCCCACCACCACCCACCACCACCACCACCACCCACCACCACCACCACCACCCACCACCACCACCACCACCACCCACCACCACCACCACCACCACCACCACCACCCAACACCAACACCACAACCCACCACCACCACCACCACCACCACCACCACCACCCACCACCACCACCACCACCACCACCACCACCCACCACCACCACCACCACCACCACCACTACCACCCACCACCACCACCACCACCACCACACACAAAAAAAAAGAAAGAAAAGAAATGTCTTTCATAAATTCAGGGGACTCGCCACCATCTTAATTTCTCTCTCAATGAATATACATATTTCAAAATCTTCTATACATGTTTTTCTTGCTCTTTTGTCTTCTCTCTTTTTTCTTCCATTCCTCTTTTCGCTTTTATATCCCTTTCCTTCATTCTCGCTTCCATATCAGTTGTGATGCAAACATGGAGAATGCTATTAATACTTAAAATTATTGAATAACATATTACATTTCTCACAATATTTAAACAACTAAATTGAAATTTTTATGTCTCTTGAATAGACATAAAGAATAAAGAAATTAAATTCATTTTGTGTGACTTCCATTTTATTTAAAAAGTACTAAATCATAAAGTTCATTGAAATGTTTACCGTTATTCTGAGTGGCAAATGTAAATATTTTCTATGGATTGCCTTATCTCTTAAAATTGAGCTGAGATGAGAAAATCAAGAGTGGCGTTCCAGCGCAGCCAACAAGGAAGTGCAGAATGAAAGTTCAGTAAACGGCAGGAAGAAGATGGAAGTGGGCGCTGCGGCTGGAAATGGTCAGGACGGTCTTGGTGAGCAGCTAGCAAGGCTTGGCTGAGGCTGGAAGGCAGGAGCAGAACCCTGATCAGCCCCTTCAGTTCTAGACAAAGGAGAGCCTAAAACACTCAGATCCCGGGTTTGTCATCCTTTTCGACCTAGTGCTGATTGTCTTGCTAAGTGAAGAAAGTGACTTCTTGGTTGCCTTCTGAACATGATTACAAACTTCTTGAATAAAAAAGACAGGCAATATTGTGTGTCAGCCAAACTGCAAGTCCCCACAGAACTGCCTTGTCCTTTTACACTTTTTCTTGTTCATTTGGGGAACATAAGTGGGAATGGTCTCATTCAATTATAATGAATTTCTTTTTATTATTTTTGCTCTCAGAATCATTTTATTAGGAGCTCATACAACTCTTATCACAATCCATACATACATCCATTGTGTAATGCACATTTGTACATTCATTGCCCTCATCATTCTCAAAACATTTGCTCTCCACCTAAGCCCCTGGCATCAACTCAGTTTTCCCTCTCTCCCCGCTCCCTCTTCCCTCATGAATCCTTGATAATTTATAAATTATTGTTTTGTCATATCTTGCCCTGTCAGACATCTCCCTTCATCTACTTTTCTGTTGTCCATCCCCCAGGGAGGAGGTTATATGTAGATCCTCGTAATTGGTTTTCCCTTTCCAACCCATCCTCTCAGTATCACCACTCTCACCACCGGTCCTGAAGGGATCATCCACCCTGGATTCCCTGTGTTTCCAGTTCTATCTGTACCAGTGTACATCCTCTGGTCTAGCCAGATTTGTGAGGTAGGATTGTGATCATGATAGTGGGGTGGGGGATAGGGGGAGCATTTAGGAACTACAGGAAAGTTGTATGTTTCGTCGTTGCTATATTGCACCCTGATTGCTCATTGCCTCCCTGAGACCCTTCTGTAAGGGGATGTCCAGTGACCTACAAATGGGCTTTGGGTCTTCACTCTGAACTCCCCTCCTCATTCACAATGATAAGATTTTTTGTTATGATGATGCCTGGTACTTGATCCCTTCAACACCTCGTGATCACACAGGCTGGTGTACTTTTTCATGTGGGCTTTGTTGCTTCTGAGCTAGATGACCACTTGTTTACCTTCAAGCCTTTAGGACCCCAGATGCTATCTCTTTTGATAGCCAGGCACCATCAGCTTTCTTCACCACATTTGCTTATGTACTCACTTTGTCTTCCGTGATCATATCGGGAAGGTGAGCATCATAGAATGTCAATTTAATAGAAGAAAGTATTCTTGCATTGAGGGAGTACTTGAGTGGAGGCCCAATGTCTTTCTATTACCTTAATACTAAACCTATAAATATATGCACATAGATCTATTTCCCCACACTCATATATAAATATATTTAGATATGTATGTGCCTTTATTTAGATCTGTATAAACCCTTTGCCTCCTAGCTCTTTCCTCCATTTCCTTTGACTTTCCTCTTGTCCCACTATCATGCTCAGTCTTCATATAATGAAATTCTTAAACCAGGTCTGTTGGTTCAGTTTTTAAAACTTTGCAAACATCTGATGACTTTTAAGGGGCTCAATGTAAAGATATTTGTACTTAAGGGTTGCGTGTATTGCTCAAGGTGGAATTATACTATAAATGTGTGCAAACAATAATAGATGAGGTAAATAATATGGGAAAATAAAGTGAGGCATGTGTGAATTCAAAAGGGAAAGCTTTTGAGAAAAGGAATAAAGTGGTTTAAGATTGCACTAAGAGGCTATACAGAGCAAAACGCTTTAGAAACATGCAGGGCCACAATATATTAGCTACAAGTACCAGATTAATTTTTAGATTAAGCAAGACTATGTTCTAAAAAGATATGGTTAGTGGATACAGACATAGGGAAAGTGTATCATGGTTGAGTATAATTTAAACCAGAACCTTGTTAATGCACTCAAAAACATTGGTAACAAACCTAACAACACAAGGGTAACCTATCCCAATCTAAATATTTTGGCTTAAGTTAATATGAGTCTAATTACATCTTGCTCCACAAAATAGAACAATTATGAGTCATAATTATGAAGGAAGGAACAAGTCAAGGCCCTTTTTTCTCTCTCCAAATCTGTCCTATTATTTTGAACCCTCAGAACTCATGCTATATGAACGTTGTAAAGTTTTTGGGAAATAACACTTGGGTTAAAAAATGCAGACTCACTATGCAACACTTAGTAACTTGCTCTCTAAGAGCACAATATGAAAAGTGGAAAAAATAACTTTATAGTAGAAAAAACCGCACACTCTCCATCAGGGAATCAAGGTTACCATCAATGATAGGCCAGGGTGATTGATGCCCTTGATATGTTATGATGAGAACGCTACTTTACCTGTGCCTCCTTTCCTGAACTCATAGCCCCAGTCTACTGGTGAGAAACACATCATCAGAATTCAAATTAAGGAACATTTTTCACAATACATGTTCAGTACTCCTAATAAAACCAGCACCATAAAAGACAATGGAAGTCTAAGAACTTGTCCCAATCCAGAGGAGTTATGGAGGTAGAATGATTAGAGGAAATGTGGAATCTTAGATGGTGACCTGGAAAAGAAAAAAACACATTCTGGAAAATTGCTAATGTTGCTTCATTATCTATAGCAGATGTACCATAGTCATGTAAAAGCTAACAGTAAGGAGAAACTGTAAGTGATACCAAGAGTCTCTGTAACATGTTTGCAACCTTTCTGTAAATAAAACAATTGTCTGAAGGAAAATAAATAATTTAGAAGACTCACACAAACTAATTATTAGAGGCAAACATTGTTTTGATATATACCTTATAAGACTTTTTGTGATAAAGTATATATACACAGATATGTATGTGTCAAAAATCTCTTTTTAGAGTGGAGGATACTCCACAGAATGTGGCTATTGACTGTTAAACAGTCTTTGTTGGTTATAGACATGGCCATAGATGAAGGCTATGGCTCTTTATTTATCTCCTACCAACTTAGACCATGGTTAAGCCTATCCTCACAGCTCTTCTCTTTTAGAGAAAGGGTTTAGAGCAGTGGTTCTCAACCTGTGGGTTGCAACCCCTTTGGAGGTAGAATGACCTTTCCACAGGAGTCGCCTAAGACCATCGGAAAACACATATTTCCCATGGTCTTAGGAACCGAGACAACGCTCCTCTACCTGACACCCCATTTGCACCTGCCAGAAACCCATTCACAGTCAAAGTTGAAGATGTTCCTGAGACAGCGCAAGAGGAATTCATTGAACTTATTAACAGCGATTCAGTGAGAACTGATATCTCTACGACGCCAGTTACAAAATTCTGGATCAAGTGTTTGCAGTCGTATCCTGTTCTGTCTGAGACTGTGCTGTGCCTCCTTCCATTGCCAACAACATATCTTTGTGAAACAGGGTTTTCCAGTTGGTTGGTTATCGAGTCTAAATACAGAAGTAGACTTGTGGAAGGTGATCTTTGTTTTGCTCTTGCAAAGACTGCCCTGAGAATTTCTGATCTGGGGAGAAAGAAGCTATCTCAACCTTCACCCAGATGTTGGCTTTTTAAGCATACTGTTGCAAAATGTAGCAATGTAGTTGACTGTTGTTATAGTGACTGTTACCCATGCTACACCATGCTTCAAGACAAAATTTCATTTATTTGTAATTAGAAATAAATACTTCACAATATATAATTATGTAGTGCTTTTGTGATTAATCATTAGGCTTTAATTATGTTCAATTTGTAACAATGAAAATATATCCTGCATATCAGATATTTACATTCTGATTCGTAACAGTAACAAAAATATAGTTATGAATTGGCAATGGAAAGAATTGTATGGTTGTGGATCACCACAACATGAGGAACTGTATTAAAGGGTCATGGTATTAGGAAGGTTGAGAACTCTTGGCTGAGATGAACCAAGAATCCTACTCTCAGCCTCTGCCTTCCCCAAGACACACCATCCAGAAAGCAGAGCATACACAGGAGCACCGATTCGACAATATGTTGTTTCCAATTCTTTTTAAAAACAACCATCTGAACAAGATGTAGGAGGATTAAAAAAGTAAAGAACAGAGTTCTTAAATAAGTCAGTAATTTTAATGGTTAAAAAATATTCATGAGGGCTGTTCTTTAAAAAAAAAAATCCATAAACAAAACAAAATGCCACACAGGTTCTGGTGGTTTCCAATGTAAGTTCCATCAACCTCACAGGGGGACAGCAGTTTGAAACTACCAGCCACTGCATGGGAGAAAAAAAATGAAGCTTTCTACTCCCGTGAAGTTAACAGTCTTGGAACACTACAGGGAAAGTTCTACCCTGTTCTACAGGGTCACAATCAGTCAGAATTGACTCCATGGTAAATAGAAGCCAATCTTTTCAAGAATAGTTCATCTTTATGTTGAGAGTTTTTCTGTGAAATAGAAACAGTGTCTTCCGGCAAGATGGCAACTGAGTAACACACACCAGAGGGACTCTGCAGAAATCAGCTCAGGAGAGTCACTGAGAGGGAAATTCCACACTGCCGGGTCACAGTTTACCCTACCACACAGGGGCGACATGCTAAGGACATGAAACAGAGCAGCAAGATAAGCAAAGCAATGGAGTCCCAGGGAATACCAAAATCATACTTTGGGACCAGGGTGTGGAACCCCAGCAGACTCAACTGGAAAATACTCATAAAGGTCAACAAACAGACCTGGAACTATCTATAAATAGGCTTTTCTTTTCTTTCTTTTTTATTTTTGACATTGTTTTTTGTTGTTGTTTTGGTTTTTTATTTTCTCATGTTGTTTTGTTTTGCTTTGTCTTGTTTTGTGCTTATTATTGTCTCTGCATGCCTATCTAGATAAGATAGGCAGGATAAACAACCCAGGGGAGAAAACAATGGGACCAATGGTTCTGTGGTGGGGGGGGGGCAGCATGGAACACAGGAAAGGAAAGGGAGAGGTGGGGTGGGGTGGGGAGCCTGGGGAAAGGAAGTGGGTGTTAACAAACTGAGGGAAAAGGGAACAGAAAGTGATCTAAAATCAACAAATGTGAGGGCATAGGATGCCGGGTAAGGCTTGATTAAGGGCAATGTAACCCAGAGGAATTACTGAAACCTGAGTGAAAACCAAACATGGTAGTGAAATGAGAGGAAAGTAAAAGGAAGTAGAGGAAAGAACTCGGAGGCAAAGAACTCTTATAGAGGTCTAAATACAGTTATATACATGTATAAATACATTTATATATAACGATAGGGAAATACATATATGTATATATATTTATATGTTAAGTATCAAGGTAGCGGATGGACATTGGGTCTCTACTCAAGTACTCCCTCAATGCAAGAACACTTTGTTCTAATAACTTGGTATTCCATGATGCTCACCTTCCCAACACAATCACCGAAGACAAAATGGGTGCATAGCAAAGGTGGTGAAGAAAGCTGATGGTGCCTGGCTATCAAAAGATATAGCATCTGGGGTCTTAATGGCTTGAAGACAAACAAGCAACCATCTAGCTGAGAAGTAACAAAATCCACATGGAAGAAGCACACCAGCCTGTGTGATCATGAGGTGTTGATGGGATCAGCTATTGAGCATAAAAGACCCAGAACAAAATATCATATCAATGTGAATGAAGAGGGGTGCAGAGTGGAGACCCAAAGCCCATCTGTAGACAATTAGACACCCCCTCACAGAAGTGTCACAAACAAGAGATGATCCAGTCAGGGTGCAGTATAGATAGCACTGGTGAAACACACAATTTTCCTCTAGTTCTTTAATGCTTCCTCTCCACTATATCATGATCCCAATTCTACTTTATAAATCTGGCTAGACCAGAGCATGTGCACGTGTACAGATAAGAGCCGGAAACACAGGGAATCCAGGGCAGATAAGTCCCTCAGGACCAATAATCGATATCGGGGGGTAAGAGGTAGGTGGGGTAGAAAGGGAGAACCAATTACAGCTAACTGCATATCACCCCCTCCCTGGGGAGCAGACAACAGAAAAGTGGGTGAAGGGAGACATCGGTCAGTGTAAGACATGTAAAAATAATTTATAAATTATCAAGGGTTCAGGAGGGCAGGAGTGGGGGCGAGGGAGCAGGGGGAAAATGAGGACCTGATACCAAGGACTCAAGTAGAAAGAAAATGTTTTGAAAATGATGATGGCAACAAATGTACAAATGTGCTTGACACAGTGGATGCATGTATGTATTGTGATAAGAGCTGTATGAGCCCCAATAAAATGATTTTAAAAAAACCCAGAAACAAAGCTCAATTACTTAGGTGATTTGATGCCCAATTCAAGGGATTATAAAAAGGAATGAAAATCAAGCTATTTATATCTGCAAAGTACCAAGTAAAATATTTTCCACAGAATTATTTTTAAAAAGCAAAACAAGGCATCAAGAGAGATGAGGGATTACACTAGGATATCAGTATGGTTCACCATTAGGTGATGTGTCAATCAGTTCATAATAACATCTAAAGGAAACAAATCATAGCGTAATCTCAATTGATGAACACATCATTTTATGTAGTTCAAGCATGCTTGTGAACAACAACAATGAGAGCAACCACACCTCTTGGCAAAGTAAAGAAGTCATTTTTTAATTGGCTGGATTGATCCTCCAGTCACCAGACCCTTCCCTCTAAATTCCTAGAGGAAACCAAGGGCTTAATGGAGGACATTTGTTATTCATCCATTAATTTGAGAAACAAAAGAAATATGCCAAACGAAAACCTTCAGAGTATGTTTCAAGTTTGGACTCTCAAACTCAGAAGGCAATGGATTTATTCGGCGACAACAAACAAAAAGAACACAGCACTGTGCGTGGTGATAAGAGCTGTGTGAGCCCCCAATAAAATGATTTTTTAAAAAGACCAGCACAGAGAACATAGCAACATGCATCAGCAACACGACAGATTCAGGAACCTTGGATGCAACATCCAGCGCCTCACCCACTACGCATGAAACACGATTTGGCTATGAAATGGATGTGACACTGGCATGAGTTTGGGTCACAGTTGCGTGGGGAAGCCATCAGGACTGTAGGTCATCAGCGTAAGTCCTGCTACCTACAGTAATCCCTGTAAGGATAAATGACTGTAAGATCATGTAGAGACCAGCTTTTATCTTCCTAATCGAATGGGTCCGAGGGGGTACAATCTGCCAGGAGAAAATTTATATTCAAAAGGGATGCCAAAAGTTGAGGTGCAGGAGTTCCTACAGTATAGTGACACTCCAGGGCCCCAGCCTTTATTAGGAGCAGATGTGAATACTCTTCCTGTCACGTAGCCTGTACCTTGTGCCAGGGTTACACACAAAAGGACAGTTCCCAATGGGAAGGTTTACAAAGAAGCATTAATACATCAGGCAAGTTATTCATAGACAGGAGGAGAGGATGAGGCTGGGAACAGGAAGTAACTGATAAGTTTGCAGACTTCTGCCTTATGCAGCTTTCGTCAGGGGACAGGGGCAAGTGTCCGTTTATCTCAGGTAGAGAGACAGGCCAGCGTTCGCTTCATCGACTCCTGTGGCTGAGTAACCAGCTTTCTCCCACAGACCATGAACCGTGGCAGGGGGTGGTCCTTACATGTGGTCCTTCCACAGAATATTGCTCAGGTTGAATCCTTCATACACTTTGCATCACTGAATTTTTACAAGTTACAGAAAACCTTCTTCTTTTAAAAGCTCATATCATTAGCCCACCCAAATAATCTCTCAAAGGTATACCCAACTGCTTCCAAATGTTATTTGCTTTTGAAAAAAAATTGTCTTTAATGTAATATAAGCATGGTAGTTGATAGGGGAGTTAAAATGAAGAATCATTGTTTAAATGCTATTTACCATATAAGTTGAGAGATCTCGTAATTATCTAGTGCTGCTGTAACAGAAATACCACAAGTGTATGGTTCTCACAACTTAGGGGGCTAGACGTCCACATTCAGGACACTGGCTCTAAGGTCCTTGTCTCGGCATCACTCGTGTCCATGTGGCATAAATCTCCCCATCACTTGCTTCAATGCCTTACGTGCTTGCTGTATATCTCAAAGGTGGTTAGGTTTAAGAAAACCCCCTACACTAATGTGGTCTATAACATGTGGTCTTTAACATAGCAAAGAAAACCCTACTCCCAAATGAGGATCGATCTACTAAAACTGTTGGTAGGTGCCATTGACTTTATTTGGCTCATACGGGCCCCATGATACAACCGAGCAACACCCTGTCCAGTTCTGCTCCGTCCTCACAACTGTGATGTTCAAAGCCACTGTTACAACCACTGTGTCCGTGCAGCAATTTGAAGGTCTTTGTTTATTTTTTTAACTGCCTTTCCATTTTACCAAGCTTGATGTCCTTTTCTAGGGACTGGTCTCTCCTGATTACATGTCCAAAGTGTGTGAGATGAAGTTTTGCCATTCCTGCCTCTCAGGAGGATTCTTGTGGTACTTCTTCCAAGAGATGTATTTGGCAGCTCATGGTCCTTTCAATAGTCTTTGCCAGCACCATAGGTACAATGCATCAATACTTCAGTCTTCCTTACTCCATGTCCGACTTTCACAGGCATGAGGCGATTGAAAAATCCCATGGCTTGGGTCAAACTCACCTTAGCCCTCCAAGTGACATCCTTGCTTCTCAATACTAAAGAGATCTTGTGCCACAGATTTCTCCCATGCCAGGTGCCCTCTGATCTCTCAAGTGCTGCTTCCACGAGCACTGATTGTGGAAGTAAGCAAGATAAAATCCTTGACAACTTCAACCTTTCCTCCATTTGTCGTGTTGTTACCTACACGTGCAGTTATGAGGATTTGGGTCTTTTTGCACTGAGTTATTACCCTTCCTGAAGGCTGCAACCCTTGAGTTTCATCAGAAGTGCTTCAAGTCCTCCCACTTTCAGAGAGCAAGGCAGTCTCATCTGCATTTTCAAGTTGTTAATAAGCCTTCCTCCAACCTGATGCTGACCTTGGCAGCTGAGTGAGTAACCAAGTACCCTCCATGAGTCCATATACAGTTTCCCTTGGAAGTCCCTTAACACCTAATTCTTTTACAAGTATTTCATACCTTTTTTCTCTTACCCTTAAATCTGGCATGATGAATCAATATAACGTAGTAGCTGAAAACATAGTGGAATATCCTATCTAAGAAACTAAAGCAGAGGCAGTCTATCCAACGCAGTTTTCTAAATCATCACCCCACAATACCCAAAAAACAAACATAAAATTTTGTTGCTGTTGTTAGGCTGTGTCACTCTAAGGTGTGCATACCTCTCTAGGTTATTATCGATGCTCCTTATAAGCCTGTCTGTTATTTGGCTGAAATGAAGCCACGGGGATGAATTCACTCCCTGGCCAGGAGTGACTACGGGCTATAGTCGCAGAGGCTTTTCCAGTCTACATCTGACTGGTGAGCCTGGTCTTTAGTGGAATTAAAAGATCATGTAAAATTTCCAATAACTTTCCCTGATGAGAAAACTGGGGGATAAGTTTGAATAACGTCACAGGGACTCAGCCAGTAAGTGCTGGAACCACGCTTCAAAGCAATCTGTCTGGTTTCCGAGTTTGCTTTCTGGCCAAGGCACTCCCCTGTTGTGACTCAACCTGTTACTGGAAGTGCAGCTTTGCGTGGGCCCGGAAGCTTGTGACAGTCTGGGGGCGCAGAGGTGGAGGCTTCTGTGCTGGAAAAGAGATTAGCCATGGGTATGAGGAAGAAGAAAATGTTATGAAATTGATTGTGGTAATGATTGTGGCACAGTGGTGCTTGGTAAGATTGGACTGTTGAATTGTATGATATGCTGAGGAAGTGCTGATGAAACTGCTTAGAAGAAGAAATGAGAGTAGCCCAGGTGACTTCTACGTGGGCTGACCTTGCAATTTACCCTCCAGACTGGCAATAAAGGGGTAGCTTTACTCAGTCCACTAAGTGTTGGTCAGTTCGTCATTCTTTGATCTCTTGCGTGTCAACAATGAATTGGAGCATTTCAATAATAGTGGAGGTGGCACAGGACTACACAATATTTCGCTTTGTTGTATATCAAGCCTCTATAAGTTGGAGCCAACTCAAAACAAACTAGCAAGAAGAAAACCTACAATAGTTAATTAAGCAAGCATGGACTAGAAGCAGGCTTTGGGTCTCTCTCTTAGGTCTGTTTAACTTTTGAAAGTGTAGGAAGCAGGTTTTCTTGGAGTTTGGAATTATTTTTTACATATAGCATCCATCAATGTTCCAGTTCTTTCTAAAACCTCACAAGGGTCTCCTAACTACCTGTGCCTTGACCACACTGAACCTGTACTGGGAGGGTCATAGAGCTGGAGTGCGAACTAAAAGGAGAGTAGTGCAGACTAGGGAAAGGAAAGGTATGGACTGATCTATGATGGCTACATCCTCGTCTGAGGCTGCTTGCAGCCCTACTTTGCTGGCTGACTGTCATAGGCTGGCACTTAAGAGGAGGGGGTGAGCGCTAAGGTGACCAGATTTTAACATTGGTAAAGCGGGACACCATTGATAAAACTCATCTCCTGGCGAAATAGCCACATGGCAGCCGAAAACCATAAACACTAGCTTGTCGTGTATTCTTTCAAAAAATCGGGACTTTTTAAAAATGCAGCGGGATGCGGGAAAAATTGTTAAAAATTGGGACTGTCCCGCCAAAAGTGGGACGTCTGGACCTTTTAGTACAGGGTATACCAAATTAGGAGACCCTTTTCTTGGACTTGGCGCAGTGGAGGATGATTCCCACTGGACAGGATGTTTAAAGAACAAAGGGGTCAGGGGCTGTTGAGGATAACATCAGGTCTAAACCGGCAGCATCTTTTCCCATCCCCGACATCTGCGGGGGCAGCCTCAAGAGAACAAAGGGAACAGGAATTCGCACCTAAAACTTGTCCTTGGAAGTGGGCAAAGGCTTGGTTTTGTGGGGATGTTTCCTGGGCTTAGGAAGTGGTGAAACACCCACAGACAAGTCTCTAAAAGGAAGCTTCTGACCACAGTCTCGGAGTAACTGTGCAGATTTTCCCGCCTTCTCTCCTCCCTGCTCCAGAACAGCCTTTCTCTGTCCTGCATCTTTCTGTGATCCCAGAGATGGACAAGTTCCTGCTCCTGCTACTCGCAGTCTTCCCTACTGTGTTCTTCAAAGGAGTGGGTGAGACCCTGGTGGCTTGGCTAGGGCAGGGGTTGAGGACAAAGTTCTGGGATATTGGTCTAACTAGCTTGAACTGTGGGTATGGGAGGGTAAGGGGTTCAGGATAAGGTGTGGAATTATCTGGCCAGGCAGTCAGTGTCTGAAACTTCTCTTAGGTGCCCCCATCCCGAATCCTACCAGGACAAGAGTACTTCCTAAGGGATCAGCCATAATCCTGGGGCAGATAGGAAAAGGGGAGCCTTCTCCAATTTGGGTTATTGGGGATGACTGTGCTGCATCTTTAAGAGGCGGACCAATGTTTGTTGCAGTCTTTCTACACCGAAGCAGCCCCAGGGTCTTGATCCAGCCAGGTCACTGAAGGCCTGATGGCGAACGTGTGTGTGTGTGTGTGTGTGTGTGTAAATAATACTATGGACATTTTGCTGAGCTGTGGAATCTTGGGAGACTGAAAGCTACCTCCCATCCTTCGAGACAGTGCAGCCTTATGCCACCACCATCTACAGAGATTCTTGAGCCCAGTGAGTATACGTGCATGCTCTGGTTGTGCTCTGTACAGTGGCACTACACCTAAGGAGACCTCTTTCCCTTTGTAGCCCTCCCATAAAATATATGTGAGCGTGAACATAGGACTGGTGCTTGGGTACATTGAGTCTGATTCCATGCAGATACATTGATAGAGATACACAGTTTTCAAGGTTATTGAAGTGCCTGGGCGGTATTTGTACCTACCATGTTGAAACCTATCATGTTTTTCTTCTCTCTCATCTCCAAGCATTACTCATTTTTAATGACAGTTAATATCTCACATACTTGCTCAAGGTTATTTATTCTTGCCAAGGTCCTAGATCCCTATAGGGTCAACAGAGGCAATTGAATGGTAACACTTTCAGCTCCCAAGACTATAAAATATGGAGAGGGGGAGGTCTTTAGGTTATGCTTTGACCTTGTCTCCTGGTCTGGGTGTGAGGCCTAGTCCATGTTGGTGCTAGGTCCCCCTCTTCAGGGTTCAGCTGTCATGTCTTCTTTCCTTCAGCTTTGTCCACCCTGTGCATGGTCTGCAACACTTTTGAGAAGGGCCGATGTCTCAAAGACTATGGCAACTGCACCATGGATCAAGGTCCAGGATGCAGAACCAGGGATTTCTTCATTTTCACACAGAGAGGTAATGCTACCTGAGCCAGGCTCTGTTAACTTATGGTTCCTTTCCCCCAGTATTGTCTGAAGAGCTTTGGCACACCTTCTGATCTAAAGAGCACGTTGTGAGAGGTAGAGGTGTCCATTCCTTGGAGACCAGACTTGATATGTGTTCCAAGCATTTTGTTCTTAGACACCAAGTGTGAATGCCTTGCCTTGTCAATAGGCGCCACCTATAACCAGTGTGTCCTTTTCTTCCAGATGGGTGGCTCTACAACCACAGTGAATTGGACTGTTCATATTTTTGTTCACCTTTTAGAATATATGTTGGAGACCTGAAGACATCTATCTTTTGTTGCAAAGGTCAAGATTTCTGCAATAGATATCAAGGGAAATTACTGGAAATGAAGATTCACTAATTGCTACAGTTGATGTCTTCTGTCCTGTGTTTCTGACCTTACTCCCCAGTCAAGGTGCCTCCGATAACCAGCGGTCTCCTCTCACTTCCTTCTCTTTCTCTCCTGACCACTGGCTCTTTCTCTGACACCAAGTCCACTCAGTTTACCTTTGTTTTACCTCTCTGCTTCATTCCATCTACAAAGCACAATTTTCCTCCTTGCCTTGCATATTTTCATCCCTCACAATCACACTGTATTTCTGTGGCCACATAACACTGTACCACCAACTTAAAAGTGGCCTACATGAGCCTAGCATGGGGATGGGCTCCTTTTCCTTCAGAGAGTGTGTGGAGCATATTAAATTAGTAGATGGGCCAGTAATCTTAAAATCATGGAAGATAACAAAATTTGTGACAAAAAAATTGTTGGAATCACCAGCTTCATATACTATGAAACTACCCAGAGATTGTCCAATAGTTTAAGTGCGAATAGGGGTGGAGAACGCATGAGAACCAGACACTAAAATAAAAAAGAAATGGAGGAGATTCCCCCGAAAGATTGAGCTGATGTAGAAAGAGAAGTGCCTGTGTATGATCTGACAAACTGGACACTGTTTGAAGTACAAGTTCGGTGGAGAAGTAGGTAATATTCCACATTACAGTGGATTGAATGATGAATAGATGTGACAGGATACCTAGAGGATAGGCAACTGTTTCAAACTTTAGAAAAAATTAGTAAGTGGAGTCATCATTTTCAAGAAGAGTTAGCTCAGTAAGCATTCAGGCAAAGAGAGAATTATGCTTTTTAACCATCCTTTGATGACTTACTCTCTCCTTATGAATGTAGAAACTCTGTATCCATCTTAATTTCTCAATAAATATATATATATATTTAAAATGAAATATCTCTTTTTATATGTAATATTTCCCATTTAATTATTCCCTTTCCCCTTTCCTTTTCATTCTTTGTTTCTTTGTAGATTATGATCTATAAATTGAGAATGTTACGTGTAGTTTACTACTTAGTGAATACAATTTCACATTGCACATTCATAATTTAAAACAAAGCAGATGGACTGCTTTGTCTTACAAAGATTAACAAAATTAAATCAAATTCCCTTTTCAGTGATTTTCATTTTGGTAAATAAAATTTCAAACTCATATGAAAATTGTTCTAAAATTCTACCTTTCTCCCAGAATTTCCAATTGAAATATGTTTCTTTTTTAAAAAACATTTTATTAGGGCCTCATACAACTCTTATCACAATCCATGCATATACATACATCAATTGTATAAAGCCCATGTGTACATTCTTTGCCCTAATCATTTTCTTTCTTTTTTTTACATTTTATTAGGGGCTCACACAACTCCCATCTCAATCCACACATATACATACATCAATTGTATAAAGCACATCCGTACATTCTCTGCCCTAATCACTTTCAAAGCATTTGCTCTCCACCTAACCCCTCTGCATCAGGTCCTCTTTTTTCCCCCCTCTCTCCCCACTCCCCCCTCCCTCATGAGCCCTTGATAATCCACAGATTGTTATTTTGTCATATCTTGTGAAATATGTTTCATGAATGTTTTTCCTTTAAAATTGGCTAGAAGAGATGAGCCAGTCAGGGTACAGTAAAGCACCGATGAAATACACAACTTTCCTCTAGTTCTGTAAGGTCTCTCTCCCCTGGCTAGATTTCAGCCTTGGTCCTTGGCTCCATGCCAGAAAGATTTTACACCGAAGCCGGGCTCGAGATCCAAGTGAATTTAATGAGAGTTAAAAGAAGTTTCAGGTTTTACGCGGCACCCATTAGGATTCCTTTGACCATGCGGCCTGGCAGAGACTGCCCCAGGTCACGCAAGGATCTCTCACCGCCCACGAAGATGACCAGACCACCCCTCTCCCTTCTGGTCCCTGCCTTTTCAAGGGTTCCTGGGGGAGGTGTGGTGAGTGACCCCAGGTGGATCCCATTGGCTGAATTGCAATCACCTGGCCCAGGTGGGCTGCTCCAGGTGTAGCGCCCATCCGAGCCCACCAGCGGGAAAATCCAGCCTTGTCCTATGCTGGCTCTCCTGGGCATGCGTAAATGGACTTCCCAATTCCCTAGGCTAAGCTGCCTAACAGTTCTTTGGTGTTTCCTTCACCCCACTATCAATTCTACCTTACAAATAGGATTAGATCAGAGCATGCACACTGCTACAGATAAAGAGCCTGCAACACAGGGAATCCAGGATAGATAAACCCCTCAGTGCCAACAAGGAGAGTAGAGATACCAGGAGGATTACGAGAGGGTGGGGGGAGAAAGGGTTAATTGATCACAAGGATCAATCTAGAAACTCTCCCAGGAGGACGAATAACAGAAAAGTGGGTGACAGGAGATGGAGGACAATGTACGATTTGGAAAAAATAATCTATAACTTATAGGTTCATGAGGGAGGGAAGACGGGAGGGAGAGGGAAGAAATGGGGAGCTGATAGCAGGGCTCAAGTGGGAAGAGAATGCTTTGAAATTGATGGCAGCCTATGTGCAAATGTGCTTGACACACTGGAGGAAGGTATAGATTGTGATAAGAGATGTAAGAGCCTCCAATAAATACTTTTAAAAAATTGCTTAAAGGAGGAGATCACAGGGATTAACCATGGTGGGGCACACCTTAAGCCCAAAGTGATTATTGGACATTAAAACTATAGCAATAAACACAGTAACATACATAAAATCAAAGCACAAACCCATATATTCTGACCTAAATGTAGTTCAGTTACTTAATTATCCTAACAAAGGCAATCATAGTGGTGGCAAAAGGACCCTTGAAAGGTGTTTTTATTAATTTTAAAACTGCCTTTTATTATTCACTTGCCCCTCATGACCAATTAAAATCCTTAAAAAATACAACACTCAAGAAAGGGGCTAGCTAATCCAAATAATCCTCCTTTGGAGGCTAAAAGAATGAAGAAACAACTCTTAACTTCTTGTTTCTGATGCCAACATACTGCTAACCAAGTGAGACAATAAGGAGACAAAACTACAGAAAGTGTTCCTTATGACCTCAAATCAAAATACTTTAACACAATATTAGCAATTCATAACAATACATAGAAGAACCAGAGGAGGAAGGGGGAGAAAATGGCAACCAGGTAGGACTCATGCCGCTGGAACTCCCGCTGTCAGACCAGAAAATCGGGAGGTAAGGCGAAGGAAACGGCGAGGTAGAGTCCTGCAATTAGAACTGGGGTACCAGGGTTTCTCCTGAACCCCTTTTTGTGTGGGATGTCCACTCACAAAGCAAGCCAAGAACGCTTTAAAGCGCTCTAGCTTTGGCAAGCCTGCAGGCGCCGGCTGTGCCCTTGAGGGGAATAGTGATTTCTGCAGGCAGACAGCTGAGAGGGGACAGAATCCCAGACATGAGGGGAACCTCGCTCTGGAGCTCTCCGCGTGGTTGGCTGCCTTGAGCCCAGAGCCAGGGGCATGGTGACGGGTAGCCATAATTTAGAGTAAAAGAAAAATATTGTATTACCTTAGGAAGATCGCGGTGTGGGTGAAAATAAGCAGAAAGTTGGGAGTCCAGGGAGCAAATGTAGTTCCAATTGGTCAAGAAGGATTTGTCCCCTTTGAGGGCCAGCGTGACAGCCCCCAAATCAGAGCACATCACAGCAAAAAAAAAAAGGGGGGCGGCGGGGTGTGAAATATAATATTATTGGTTTAAAACTCAAACCCAAGTCTGGTTGCTTAGCTCCAAGGAGCACATAGGTGGAGGCCCTTAACATAAATCAGCATAAGAAGCAACCTAGCTAAGGAATGCCAGAACTCAGCTCCAGGGCCTGGCGGCTTTTAACATAACAAAGACCCACTGTAGCAAGTGCCAGCTTTAAACAGCAGGGAGCTGCAGCCCAGTGACTGTGAGAAACAATTGCATTTGAGTATGCTCTAGCTGCCCAAGGAGATAAAAAAATAAAATCCTCAGGCTCAACAGGTTTGCTTTTTAACTTTTTTGTCTAAGCTTTGCCTCTTCCTTGGTCTCTGACATTCTACTGCTAACCTCGAGACCACTCCTCTTAGCCTAGGGCATTTACACCTGCACCACACCCAGCTAGCTGAGCTCCACCCTGTGTAGCTAGTCTGGGAAAAGCCATGTTGACTTCCACCAGGGGATACTCTGCTCAACTTCTTACTGAGAAATTCCTGTGTGTGTGCCCGGGGCATAAGGAAGCTCCTTATGCCAACA
Source organism: Tenrec ecaudatus (assembly GCF_050624435.1). Lineage (NCBI taxonomy): Eukaryota > Metazoa > Chordata > Mammalia > Afrosoricida > Tenrecidae > Tenrec > Tenrec ecaudatus. The sequence goes on from NW_027458450.1 coordinate 370,795, forward strand.
CTCCTCAACGCTCCAAGCTGCTGTAGGAACCTCTTCCCAACCTCTGCAACACCAAAGCAGGCAACCCTTCTGGGTCACTCCCCTGAGAGGGAGGCCACAGGAGGATAAAGTGGTAGGTTAATTCCACAGTGAAATAAGCTATAGGCAGTTTGAAGGAGTACTCCTACGAGTCTCCCAGAGAGAGTCAGAGCTCTTTGACTCCCAGGAAAATGGCACCTGGCTCCTCTAAAACAACGCAACGCTAACAGCCATCAGCCTCAACGACCTCAAGAAAAAAAAACGGGAGAAACAAAAGGCAATGCCAGAAGATGTCCTGAACATAAATGGCATGCATAGAGGAAGCAGACATTGAACTGCCACAGAAAGAAATGTTCAGAATGCTACTTGGAGTCATAGAGGATATGAAGGAAACAATACAGAAAAGGGATGAAATGATATACGAGGTAAAATCCATAAATCAAAGAGAAATACAGGACCTTAGGGAGGAGATAACAAAAACTGTAGCACACTCATGGACATCGAGAAGCAACTGGAGGAATCAGAGAACAACATCAGTGGCTTGGAGGACAGCCAAGCAGACTTTAACAAACGCGAAAAAAATCTAATAAGATCATCAGAGAAGCTGAAGAAAACTTAAGAGATATGGCTGATGCCATGAAGCAGAACAACATTAGAATTGTTGGCTTACCGGAGGAAGACACAACAAAGAAGTCATCTGCAACAATAGTGAGAGAATTCTTGGAAGAAAGCTTCCCTAGCTTAGTGAATGAAAGCCAGGCAACCATTCAGGGGGCTGAAAGAAGCCCAGCAAGACTGGATCCCAAGAGGAAGTCACCAAAGCACATAATACTTAAATTTATCCAACTTTGAGGAAAAGGAGAAAATCATTAGATCAGCCAGGGAAAAACAAGCAATCACATATAAAGGTTCCCAAATAAGAATATGCTCAGACCTATCAGCAGAAACTATGAAGAAGAGGAGAGAGTGGAGTAACATATTCAAAAAATTGAAGGAAAACAATGCAAACCCAAGAATACTCTACCCAGCCAAATTATCGATCAAGATAGATGGAGAAGTAAGAGTCTTCCCAGACAAGGAAAAACTCAAAGAATATGTTAGAAGAAACCCAGCCCTACAAAAGATCCTTCCCGACCCAGTATGGACAGAAGAACAACACTGACCAAGCATAAATAAGAGACCACCACATAGAACTACCTCACCCAGATGGCAAAAAAGAGAAAACAGACCTAAAGATAGCATTGACTTACATATAAAAAGACTTCAAAGCCTGCTGAGGTAAGCTTTTAAAAAAAAAGGCAAATGGGGCATAGGGAAAAATCTACAGAATACGAATATTCCTGGAGTGAGGACCAGGTGGTGTGGCAGGGACCAGACCAAATACAGGGATACACACGGTAGACAACTAAAAAAGGAGGTGGGGAAAGGAAAAAATAATAAAAAAAAAGAAAAGGGTAGAGGGGGCACAGGCCACTAACTCACCCAAGGGGAGGGTACTGTTTGTGTCTCCACAGGGAAAGAGGGACCAGACTTCAACCCGATGCTCCAAGATGTGAATGCAACATGCAGGCGTGGAGTGGAGAGGTCTGGGGGGCTGGCCCCAACCCCAACTACTAAGGGGACATCTGCCCCTCCCCTCAGAAGAATTTATATCAAATGACGGCACTGAATCTACAGCTCTGTAAAAGCGACATACCTGATTCGAGCACACAGGAGCACATGAAGGGGGAAGAGGAGAGAGTGGAACACACCATGGCCCACCAGACCAGGAAGTCGATGTTCCCAATTAGAACAGCCAGTCCACAGAGAGGACCACATGGTCAGCCCCACTATGAGACATGATGTCTCTCACTGATCCATAGCCCTACAGGAGACAACACCAGAGACACAGTGAGGGAATTGCACCTGATCAGATCTGCCACACTGAGGCAAAACATCAAGGGGGGTGCAATAGAACAGCAAGGGAATAGAGCGGCTAGATCCCCAAGGAAAGCTGAAGGTGGACTTTAGGGTCAAGGCATGGTACCCGAACAGACTGGACTGGAAAACACTCCTAAAGGCCAACAAATAATCCTTGAATTAACTACAAGCTTTTCTTTCTTGTGTTTTGTTTTGTTTTTGTCATTGTTTTATTGTTGTTTTGTTGTATATTGTTGCTTGGTTTTGTGCTCTGTCTTGTTTCTGTGCATGTTACTATCTCCGCAGGTCTGTCTAAATAAGATAGGCTGGATGAACAATCAGAGAAGAAAACAACAGGACCGATAGTTCCGTGGGGACATGGGAGATGTAGGGACATGGGGGAAAGGTGGTGGTGTTAATAAACCGAGGGACAAGGAAACAACAAGCGATCCAAATCGGTGGTGAGAAGGGTGTGGGGGGCGTGGTTGGGCATGATCAAGGGTAATGTAACTAAGAGGTATTGCTGAAACCCTGGTGGGGACTGAGCTTGATGTGGGACAGAAGGAAAGTCAAAGGAAATAGAGGAAAGAGCTGGGAGGCAGGGGTCATTTATAGAGGTCTAGAGAAAGACATGTATGTATGAAAATATATTTATACATGAGGATGAGGAATACATCTATGTACATATATTTATAAGGTTAGTATTAAGGTAGCAGGGGGACATTGGGCCTCCACTCAAGTACTCCCTCAATGCAAGAATACTTTCTTCTATTAAATTGACATTCTATGATGCTCACCTTCCCGACACAACCACTGAAGACAAAGTGGGTGAACAACTAAATGTGGTGAAGAAAGCTGATGGTGCCTGGCTTTCTAAAGATATAGCATCTGGGGTCTTAAAAGCTTGAAGGTAAACAAGTGGCGATCTGGCTCAGAAGCAATAAAGCCAACATGGAAGAAGCACACCAGCCTGTGTGACCACGAGGGGCTGAAGGAATCAGTTATCAGGCATCAAAGAACAAAAAAAATAGTATCATTTTGTGCTCACCTCTGATATGATCTCTGAAGATAAATGGGTGCATAAGCAAATGTGGTGAAGAAAGCTGATAGTGCCGACTATCAAAAGATATAGCATCTGGGGTCTTAAAAGCTTGAAGGTAAACAAGCGGCCATCTAGCTCAGAAGCAACAAAGCCCACATGAAAGAAGCACACCAGCCTGTGCGATCACAAGGTGTCAAGAGATCAGGTATCATCAGAACAAAAATCTTACCATAGTAAATGAGCAGGGGAGTGTAGAGAGTAGATCCAAAGCCCATTTGTAGGCCATTGGACATCCCTTTACAGAAGGGTCTTGGGGAGGAGACGAGACGGGTCAGGGTGCGATGTAGCAACGATAAAAAGTACAACTTTCCTCTAGTTTCTAAATGCTTCATTTCCCCCACCCCACTGTCAGAATTCTACCTTGCAAGCTTGACTAGACCAAATGAGGTACACTGGTACAGATGGAAACTGGAAACACAGGGAAGCCAGGGCAGATGATCCCCTCAGGACCAGTGGTGAGAGTGGTGATACTGGGAGGGGATAGGGAGGGTAGGTTGGAAAGGGGGAACTGATTACAAAGATCTGCATGTGACATACAACAGAACAGTGGGGGAAGGGAGACATGGGACAGAGCAAGATATGACAAAATAATAATTTATAAATTATCAGGGGTTCATGAGGGAGGGGGGAGTGGGGAGGGAAGGGAAAAAATGACCTGATGTCAGGGGCTTGGGTGGTGCTATAGTTTATTGTGCCAGCCTGGCCGATAAACACAAGTAGGATGAACTGAAGGGCAGAGGGATAAATGGCTCGGTGAGCCTCACCTTGGTTGTTCTGTGCCTCAGTTTAAAGGGGTACACTACCTGTGGCATGCCTAGCCTATGGACTGTGTCGCTGTAAATTGAGGTCCCTTTAAGCCCACACGATTGGAATGTTCATCTCTGGAGCTGGGGGCTGACAGTTGATGACAGTTGGGAACCTGCCTTGCTGTTTGCTGCCTGGGTATATATAGCCCAGCTCTCACTACAGAAGGGGACAGACACCTGGCAGCACTTAAAACTTGAAGGACTGCTAGTGTCTCACTGCTTTATAATTTAACTGTTAATTTCTTGTATTATCTATCTGTATATTATTTAACAGTTCATTTCTTGTATGATATATCTATCTTTATGAATATATTTATATATAATTACTAGCAATCTGGTTTGTCTCTCTAGAGAACCCTGTCCAATACATTTTGGTACCAGGAGTGCTTCTAGAGAAATAAACTATAAATATGGATTTCTTAAATTGGTTTTCCAACCTATTTAGTCTTGACGGGGATACGTCTACTACCCGTACTAATCCATGGTTTGAAATAGCAAAGATAATATTAAAGTAGCACCTAAAGTAGATGACATGCTGGATAAAGGAGATGCTCTTGGCAATCGCATATTTGATATTTTCAAGGAGTTTTGTGATAATGACAAGTATAGGGAAGCTGGTTGGCTGGTCCTTCATACGATGGAAAGTGTTATTAAGGAGAGGGATGATCTCAGAGCCTCAAAAGCACGCATCACAGGCAGACTAACAGATTTGAAAACTTCCATCTGTGCTACAAAGGAGAGCCTTCTCTCCTCTAGTAAAAGAGCTGACATTGCTGAGAACCAGGTCCAGAGTCTCACTATACGAGTGGCTGAATGACAACGGCAGCTGAATTGCAGATCTAGAGTAGTGTCTGAAACGAAAGGAAGGGCATTCATTGGGAAGAGTTGGGACCCTGAAATAAGGGATGGGAACATAGGGGCTGATGATCCGGAAGAGGATATTGAGCCCTTAGAAACACCTGAGCAGATTAGCCAAACGATTCAAGTTGATATGCCAGGTGGGGCTGCATCAGTAGCATTACCTGAGGAAGATGCCTCGCAAGGTATTGCTGAGAGCACCCAGGAAACACTCTCACCACCCATTATTTCCGCCAGACCGGTCACTAAAATGAAGTCTCAGAAACCTCCTAAAGGTGAGGTTGAGAAGATTATCCAAGAAGAAGTGCGCTACACACATAAAGACCTGCTTGAGTTCTCAAATACGTACAAGCAAAAGCCTGGAGAATACCCCTGGGAATGGTTACTCAGGGTGTGGGATACTGGTGCACGAAATGTAATATTAGACCAGTCTGAGTTTCTGGATATGGGACCCCTAAGCACAGACTCTTCTTTCAATGTCTCTGCGAGACAGGCTAAAAAAGGATCTAAGTCTTTATTTGGTTAGTTCAATGAAGCGTGGACTGCCAGATGGCCTAGATTAGACCAACTTGAAGTACCTGACCTGCCTTGGTACACTGTAGAGGAAGGCATCCAAAAGCTTAGAGAAATTGGTATGTTAGAATGGATCTATCAAGATATTCCCATAGATCCAAAAGGGGGGTGTCCTGAATACATACCCCTTACCACAACCATAAGGAACAAGTTTGTGAAGTGGGCCCCAGCATCTCTTAAGACTCCTGTAATTGCTATTCTATGTGCACCAGGATTAACAGTGGCCACTGCCCGACGCGAACTCCGACATTTGCCCACAATGGGGCTGATTGGTCCCCGTGATGGTAGAGGGCAGGTGTCAGCACTGAATCCACAGAGACAGGGTGGGTGTGCTTATAATAGACAACAAGTTTTCAATAAAATTCAAAGCAACCTGTCTCGTGTGGAATTATGGCATTGGCTACTTAGCCGCAGTGTCCCTAGGAATGAAATAGATGGGAAGCCTACTAAATATTTACGTGATCTGTACAGGCAAAAGAATGGTAGATCAGGTGAACAGCAGAATAGACAGTCACGATCGCTCAACCAATTCCCAGGCCTGAGCCAGTTTACAGACCCACAACCCCTTGAATGAAGGGGAGGCCGGGTCCCTTGTAAGGAGGATCCTGCTACATCACTGAAGGCTTATACTGTTAGTCTTTCTTCTAGCCTTCCCCAAAGGGACCTGCAGCCTTTCACAAGAGTGACTGTTCATTGGGGGAAAGGAAATAATCAAACTTTTGGGTGATTACTAGACACCGGCTCAGAACTGACACTAATTCCAGGAGACCCAAAATGTTTCAAAGGACCACCAATCAGAGTGGGGGTTTATGGAGGTCAAGTTATCAATGGAGTTTTAGCTCAAGTACGCCTCACTGTGGGTCCAGTGGGCCCCGGGACCCATCCTGTGGTTATTTCCCCAGTTCCAGAATGCATCATTGGAATAGGCATACTTAGTAACTGGCAGAACCCCCATATCAGATCCCTAAAATGTGGAATAAGGGCTATCATGGTAGGAAAGGCCAAGTGGACACCATTAGAATTGCCATTACCTAGGAAAGTAGTAAACCAAAAGCAATACTGCATGCCTGGAGGGATTGCAGAGATCAGTGCCACCATCAAAGACTTGAAAGATGCAGGGGTGGTGATTCCTACTACCTCCCCATTTAATTCACCAATTTGGCCTGTAACGAATACAGATGGATCCTGGAGAATGACAATGGATTTTCATAAACTTAACCAGGTGGTGACTCAAATTGCAGCTGCTGTCCCAGATGTGATTACATTGTTTGATCAAATTCATACTTCTCCTGGTACATGGTATGCAGCTATTGATCTGGCTAATGCCTTCTTCTCCATACCAGTCTCAAAGGACCACCAGAAGCAGTTTGCCTTCACCTGGCAGGGGCAACAATATACTTTTACAACTCTCCCCCAGGAGTACATCAACCCTTCTGCCCTGTGCCATAATTTAGTCTCAAGGGACTTTGACCACCTGTCTATTCCACAACATGTCACACTGGTCCATTATATTGATGACATTATGCTGATTGGACCCATTAAGGAGGATGTATCAAAGACTCTAAATTCATTGGTACAATATCCGCGTACAAGGGGTTGGGAAATTAACCCAACAAAGATTCAGGTACCCTCCACATCAGTACAATTTCTAGGGGTCCAGTGGTGTGGGGCATGTCGAGATATTCCTACTAAAGTGAAGGATAAGCTATTACATTTAGCTCCCCCAACGACTAAAAAAGAGGCACAACGCCTAGTGGGCCTCTTCGGATTTTGGAGGCAATATATTCCTCACTTGGGTGTTCTACTTCGACCTATTTATCAAGTGACACGAAAAGCCTCCATTTTTGAGTGGGGCCCAGAACAAGAAAAGGCTCTTCAACAAGGGCAGGCTGCTGTGCAAGCTGCTTTGCCACTGGGACCATATGATCCAGCTGACCCAATGGTGCTAGAGGTGACAGTTGTAGATAAAGATGCAGTGTGGAGTCTTTGGCAGACCCCTATTGGTGAATCACAGCGTAGATAGACCATTGGGATTTTGGAGTAAAGTCTTGCCATCCTCTGCAAACAACTACTTCCCCTTTGAAAACCAGCCGTCGGCCTGTTATTGGGCCTTGGTGGAGACTGAAGGCCTCACCATGGGCCACCAAGTCACCATTAGGCCTGAATTACCTATCATGAACTGGCTATTGTCTGACCCACGTAATCATAAAGTTGGATGTGCGCAGCAACACTCCATTGTTAAATGGAAGTGGTATATACAAGATCAGGCCAAAGCAGGACCTGAAGGAACAAGTAAGCTGCATGAAGAAGTGGCCCAAATGCCAACAGTCTCCACTCCTGTCACATTGCCACCGTTCTCCCAGTCTGCACCTATGGCCTCCTGGGGAGTTCCTTACCATACTTTAAGTGAAGACCAAAAAGTCATGCTTTGTTTACGGAGGGCTCTGCAGGATATGCAGGTGCCACTCATAAGTGGACAGCAGCAGCACTACAGCCCCTTTCTGGGATCTCCCTAAAGGACAGTGGTGAAGGGAAATCTTCCCAATGGGCAGAACTTTGAGCAGTGCACTTGGCCGTTCAGTTTGCATATAAGGAAAAATGGCCAGATGTGAGATTATATACTGATTCATGGGCTGTGGCTAATGGCTTGGCTGAATGGTCAGGGAATTGGAAGGACCATGATTGGAAAATTGGTGACAAGGAGGTATGTGGATAGACTTCTCTGAATGGGCCAAGAAAGTAAAGTTAATTGTATCTCACGTGAATGCTCACCAAAGGATTACCTCTGAAGAGGAGGACTTTAATAATCAAGTGGATAAGATGACACACGCTGTGGAGACTGGTCCTCCTCTTTCCTCTGCCACCCCTGTTATCGCCCAATGGGCACATGAACAAAGTGCACATGGCGGCAGGGATGGAGGTTATGCATGGGCACAGCAACATGGACTTCCACTCACCAAGGCTCACTTGGCCACTGCCACTGCTGAGTGTCCATTTGCCAGCAACAGAAACCAATATTACGTTCAAGAGACGGGACAATTCCTCGGGGAGATCAACCAGCAACTTGGTGGCAGGTTGACTACATAGGACCACTTCCATCATGGAGGGGACAGCGTTTTGTTCTTACTGGAATAGACACCTACTCTGGATATGGATTTGCCTTCCCTGGACGTGATGCTTCTGCCAAAACTACTATTTGTGGACTCACAGAATGCCTCATGCACCGGCATGGCATCCCACATAGCATTGCTTCAGATCAAGGAGCTCACTTCACAGCAAATACAGTGCGGCAATGGGCCCATTCCCATGGAATCCACTGGTCGTATCATGTTCCTCATCATCCTGAAGCTGCCAGCTTGATGGAACGATGGAATGGGCTCCTAAAGACACAATTACGGCGCCAACTAGGTGGCAACAACTTGCGGGGCTTCCTGATCTCCTCGAAGCTGTATACGCTCTAAACCAGTGGCCAATATATGGTGCTGTGTCTCCAAGAGCCAGAATTCATGGGTCCAGGAACCAAGGGGTGGAAGCTGGAGTGGCACCACTCACTATTACTCCTAGTGATCCCCTTGAAACATGTTTGCTTCCTGTCCCAGCAACCCTGTGTTCCTCAGGCCTGGAGGTCCTGGTCCTGAAGAAAGGAACTCTCCCACCTGGAAACACAGCACGGATTCCACTGAAGTGGCAGCTGAGAATGCCCCCTGGCCACTTTGGACATCTCATGCCTTTGGATCAACAGGTCAGGAAGAGTGTCACCGTACTAAGTGGTGTGATTCATCCTGATTACCAAGGAGAAATTGGACTGGTACTACATAATGGAGGTAAAGAAGAATATGTCTGGAATCCAGGAGATCCCATAGGCCGACTCTTAGTGTTACCATGCCCTGTGATTAAAGTAAATGGTAAGTTGCAGCAACCCAATCCTAACAGGACTTATAATGGCCCAGACCCCTCAGGAATGAACGTCTGGGGCAACCCGCCAGGCCAAAAACCACAGCCAGCTGAGGTGCTTGCTGAGGGCAAAGGTAATACAGAATGGGTAGCAGTAGAAGGTAGTTCTACCTATCAATTATGACCACGTGATCCATTGCAAAAGCGAGGCTTGTAATTGTTGATGTATTTTCTTTGTATGTGATTATTGCATATATTTCCTTTGTTCAACTATGTTATATCAGATATAATTTGACTCAGTGTTTTATATGTATGATAGATGATAAGTAGAAGTGTGATTTCATTAATATCTCGAAATTATATAAGTATGTATTGGTAAAGAGTTGTGTACAGGTGCCAAGCTTCTGTGTTCTTGCTTCCCATCCCCTCTGATATCAAGTGTGTACCATCCTCAATTCCTGCTCAATCAATGAATCGTCTTTTACCCTTGGAGTCACATTCAGCCGCCTTCAGCTACACCTGTGGTCACAGTGACACCGTCATGTGCACCAGCCTTTTCTCCTCCCCCTTACAAATTGAATCGTGTCTCCTCCTGGAAACCTCCAGTTCCTCGCAACATCTCTAAGCCAACATTCTGTTTTCCCATGTCTCCCACTCCACTGTCTTCTCCTTATTCTGGCTCACACTCCCCAGATCAGTCATCTTCCTCCAAGATCCCTCCCACCTCCCTTCTGTCAACCCATCTACTGCCACCATGGTCTCTGCTACTTGACACCTTCTCCTCTGCTGCCTTTGTCTCCACCCTTTGCTAGCGTATTTTCCGCTGCTTAGGCCTCCGAATCTGTTATGTTGTATGTAACAATTCCATCTTCAGAACCTTCCCCGTGCCTTGTCTGCATGAGGCTTCCTACGCTGAAGGATTGGTGAAAGGACCCATTCCTTTCACTCTCTGATTTATCTGCTCTCAAGAACTGCCTGGGATGTTTTTATTCTGATCCACTTTTATGAAAGAATTTAAATATCTCACTCAGCCATACGATTTTACCCGCATGATATCTATATAATTCTCACAACCACATTAACCCCAGAACACAGGGAGGCTATAGAGCCTGGATAGCGGCACAACAGAGAGGGGATGAAATTCATGCCCCATCGCTAGAAAAAAGCAGTGGGTTCCGATGCTGTTCTCCACGAGACCCTAATTGGAACCATCAGCTCGGTCATGGGGACCTCACTCTCTGAGAGGACATGGCTATTCGTGTCATTGGCGGCTTACAAAACACCGTGAATAAGGCAGTCAATTATGACAGAATTAGAGAAATCCTTCAGGAGCCCAAAGAAACCCCTGCCCAATTGTTATTTTGGCTTCCAGAGGGTCTGTCTATATAAGTACTCCCGAGTGGACCCTCGACACCAGCTGGGACTACTTGATGTCATTCACACCACATTCCACAGTCAGGACCTGACATAAAGAGAAGACTTGAGCAATTGCAGCCTGGCCCTGAGTCAGCACAGCGAGACCTTCAAAGTGCAACGTTCACATTTTCAGTAACAGGGAGGATCACGAAAAGTTCAACCAACCACAAAGGGACAAAAGTAAATATCAGATGCTGGCTAAAGACCTTACAGGTAGGATAAGTGTGTCCAAATCAACCGGACCCTCATTGAAGGATTTCCTGGTGGGACAATGAGCCCATCCTCCTTTTCTGCCAAAGCCTTGCCCACATTGCAGACAAGGAGGACATTGGGAATTGACTGCCCTATCTGAAAGAAGGCGGGAAGGATCCCCTCTTCCATATCACATGAAGGACGTTCTGCTCAGGGCTGCTAGGACTGGCAATGGAGGATAGACAGTGCCCAGGGTTGAAGGGCCCCACTGAGATCACCCATCTCGAGCCCAGGGAAACTATCATCATCTCAGGTAAGCCGATTTCTTTACTTTTGACACTTATTCCACATATTCAACACTACCTGAACGTCAGGATACATTTCTTAGCACCCACTTCTCTAGTAGGAGTCTCAAGTATAATTTCACAACCCCTCATTACACGACCACATTTTTTAAGGCCACATTGATGCAGTCTTTATAAGGTACCATTCTCACATCAGTTTCTAGTCATCTCCAAGTGCCCAGAGATTCTGGGCAAGATATTCTTACTAACTTCACAACAGTGATAATTTTCATTCAGCAGAAGCTTCACAAGCTTCAGGATTGTTGCTGTTCTTCCAAGCTTGGCCAGACACACTACTTGCCTCCATCTCTCCTCAAGATAATTCTAGGGGCCAGACAGCCTCCAATGATTCCCTTCTTAAGACTTGCTCTAGTTAGCACACATGTTTCTGACGTCACATGACCCTCCGTTATTTAGCACCACCAATTAATTTCATCTGATTGAAAGACTGTGTAGGTCCAGGTGGACCAGAGAAACAAATCCATGGATACTCATATGTGCATTAGAAAGTGGTTTATATCAAAGGGTGATTGTATATTAAGAAAACATTCCAACCCCATCCAGATCAAGTCCCTAAGTCCAGTATTAGTCTGTATGTCTGATATGAGTCTATAAATTCCTCTTCAGATTCATGCAACACATGCAACAGCAAAAATGCAGAAAGGTTACAGGCCAGTGGTAGAAAGTCTTAAGGATCCAGGGGCAGTGACAGTATCTCAGCGCTGGTGTGGGCCTCCCATGGCTCTTCCAGCTCCAGGGCTCTGGCTCCATTTGACTTGTCAAGAGGAATGATTCTAAGGGAGAGCATGTGTTCCCACTCCGGGGAGGGAGATGGGAATTCCCAGAAACCCCAGGAAAAGGCACTGCCAAAACAGAGGTATTATTGGGTCTGACCTGATTGACAGGCTAGACTCCACTCCTTCCCTCAGGCTGTCAGGAGAGTGTATAACTGCCACACCTAACTTTGCATCACCCTGAGTCTTTGATGATGTAACTGCCACAAAGGACTTCTAGATTCCCTAAGTTCCCCAGTACCCTATAGGTGTCCAATTCTTGAGAGGCCTTAAAACCATAATTCAGGTAAAACTGATGAAGCACAGAGCAGATAGGGAAACCTGGAATGCCATGGGTAATTGGGCTTTCAAAGCCACTAGACTCAAATGGCTCAAGTGTCAGGGGCCCCATGGAAAAGTACTAAGAAATGACACTGTCCCGATCATTGATTGGGGGCCCCACGGGGAACTTCTAACACATCGCTCTGAAGAATCTGATTTTACATCATGTGACTCTGTCAGTTACTGCAGATGCGTGAATCCTCTGATGGTATTGGCACCATCGGGACACAGTTAATGGCTTGGCCTCAAGGGAGCCTTGTACCTCAATGTCCTTGATTGCTAAATCTAAGACAGGACCTGAACAGTGGGACTTGTGGAAAATCCCTCCTGACACCAATCCTTTAATGGGATATCTAGGAAGCTTTTCTACTGCTGGCCAGTCTAGGTCTCTATACAATGACCATAACACCAAGATGTGGACGTAGTTTCCTGTGAAAGGATGCCTTACGTGGTTGCTGTTGGAAACATCATAATAGACGAGGCTACCCTCAGTGCCACATGCTCTAATTGTGAAGTGAACACTTGACTTAACCTCACTCTGCTTATCAACCTCTCTAAAGACAGCGCCTTCATCTTCAAGAGCCAGCTGCGAGTGTGGCTCCTGGTTCAGATGAGCCGCAGATGGGAAAGCAGTGCAGAGCCATCCCCTGTGTTGCAGATAGTGTCGGAGATGATACAGAGATGTCGTCGATTCGTGGGTATGATCGTTGCAGCCATCATTGGACTCATAGTGATTGCCACTGCTGCCCGGTGGCGGGAGCGGCCCTGCAGGAGTCTATTAAAACTGAGCACATTGTGCAAAAGTGGCGAGAGGACTCACACCAACTGTGGGAACGCCAGCAAACACAGACGATGAACTAGAAGGGACCGTGCCTGAATTTTAACAAACTGGTCAGTGGCTGGGACGTCAAACCATGGAACTGTAGCATCAATCAATGCTAACATGTGATTGGAATGTTAACGACATCTGTGCGACTCCTTATACCTGGTTGGGTTTTAATTTGGAAGCATGTGCTGAGATGTAGGGACATATTACTTTAGATGGTATTCAGCTAAAAATGAAAATTTCAATACATTTAAGAACTTCCAGGCATCGCCCAACTCTGACGTGATTACACAATTAGTAGATGGTTTGGCAGGGTGTGACCCATGTGACTGGTTCCAAGCAGTTTGCATAGTGTAGGACAAAGGGTAACTGTGCCACTCTTGGTCATCGCTTTGTTCGTATAATGACATGCTCTTGCCATAGAACGCTTAGCAGGATAAAGAAGAATATTTAGCCTCAGCAGTGCTTTTCAATATTAGGCATCATGCAGAAAAGGGAAATGTGAGGAATCGAGAGACACATCCAGCACCGCCTAAAGGAATCAGGAGACGTGGGACCGACGGGAGAACATCGTCGGCTATTGGGTGTCTTGAGCCCCATGAATACTGCCGCTCCCGGGACCCCTCAGTTTAGTGTGCATAGTTCTAAATTTGGGGCATTGGCGGTTTCACTGTTTCAAAATGTTTCGCAGGAACATTGTGTGCCTTCACCAGTCAAATGTATGCAGAGCTGTCTAGGGCTGGGCTCCAGCCACCATGGCGCTCAGTGGACCATGCCGAGACATGGCAGCTATCGGTTGGTCGCCACCCTGTCCAGTATTATGCGTGTAATCCCTAGTATCAAACAGCAGGCTTGATAGGTCCAGCTGAGCATGGAGCAGCTCCCAGCAGTTACAAAGGTCTCTTCCCCATAACCCTTTCCATCTTCCCTCGAGTCCCAACGACTGTCCCTGCCTGCCTGAGTTTACATCAGCCCCACCACATTCAAACTTCCCAATCAGGAGGGAACAGAGCACCCCCAAAGATTATTATGAACCATAGCCCTGAGATTATAATAGGGTGTGACTTCTTTGTTCCCTTCTCAGGCTCACTTAGAGCTCTTGGCTTTTGTTCTGTCCTCTGATCTCTCCTCTCCCTTTCCACATCATTTGTCCTTGCCTCCAGCTATTCGCCCAGGGCGCTGTCTCCTCCAGCCCCTTTGCTCTCTACTCTCACCTTCCTTCACTGGGATTCTTTGATCTCCCTCCAAGCCCAGAAGGACTCCTCAGGTGGAGTTTTCCAAATAAAGCAAGTTCACAGAGACTCCCTTTCCATTCCAGTCTGCAATTGCCATTGATCATCAGTCTGTTTCCTTAGATGGGAAAACTTTGGCCTTGACAGCCCGCATGTGGCCTCTCCTAGATTTACTTGTGCCTGAGGAACAAAGAAAGGAGACTCATAGTGGCATATGCCTCTGAGAAGTTGGGTGGCTGAGGACAAACCTCTGACCTGACCACTATGCTTCTATTTTGCTACAGTGAAACTATAGAAAAAAAGGACATAAAATGTGGGGTTCACCTCTGTCCCACAGGGCAGTGCCTCCACAGTGATTGCCACGGTGGAGCATAAACTGACAAACTCAAGGATAACAAGAGGACATAGAACACCTTCCTATTAAAAATATTAATAATACAAGGAAAAAGGGTACAGTGTACAATGCTATCTCTGGGGGGTAACTGGCTTCCAAGCACAGTTAGAAAATGCTTTCCATGATGCATTCACCTATTGTCTAAAATTGCGATTGTGCATTAACATATTTGTTTTATAAATGATGTGACGTGTTTTCATAATAATAAAACAATTATAGAGAATGAATAAACACTTGAGGTCTACCTCATGACCCTGGAAGGTGGGAAATAGAGGGAGGAAGTGAGATAAGTGGCATTACTTATGGTAAAGACAATGAAACAAAATGCATATGAACAACTGAGTGGAAAACCACTTTGCTCTGTAAACCTATAGCCAGTTCATAATAAAAAGTTAAATGCAGACACACACAGCGAACAATGCTTCCTGACTCAACAGAGGATAGAACTAAGGACCTCGAGGGCAAGGCTGACCAGGACTGGCCCTCAAGAGCTGGCTTCAGGGACATCCAACATCTCAATTTCCTGCATTATCAAGAAGAGTGTCCAAGTTTATTTGCCTTAACTGGGGGCCCGCAACAATCTTTCTCAAAAGCAGCAAACCAAATATACACAATAAGCAAAAATTTGTCTAGGGATCTAAATCAGTGCTTTTTACAGTGAGCCATGCTGCCTCCAGGGGGCCGCTCACACCATGCAGGGGAGCGGAAAAGGGAGATGGCTCCACTTTATTGGGGATTGTGTGATATCTGGTGCAAGAGAGTTCATTGCTGGGTGAAGGGGAGAGGTGAGCTGAGTAATTTCTTTTTTTCCTGAATCAGGGTCTAGGAGGCCTAATCAGTTTGTGGACCTACGGCCTAAATGAAGCTGTGATTCATTGTGGGCAGTGTCCACAGAGAATATATTCTCCCATTTCCATGCAGATCTCTATATTCCTTCAGCGTTCATACATGAATCTTCCTGCCAAGCAAAGTTTGAGAAGAGCCACCGCAGACATGAATGACGTGTCTAAGGACGCCCTCTCTTCACTAACCTCCCTACACTAGCCCTCTCTCCTGCCCAGCAGCCCCAGAGAGAGATGGTGTATTCCTTGCTCAGGACTGAGTCTACCACCGTGCCTATCTCTGCCACTTCCAAGCCTGGGATCTGACTTCACTCTTCATTCCCCAACATTTCTATATTTAATATTTGCCTTAGAGTCAGCCTTCCCCGATGGTTAGCCATCAGGATCCTCTTCAGGAAGACTACTACCTGTTCCAGGCGCCACCATCAGCCTTTGCTCCTCCAGCTCCCTGACACTGTCCCGGGACACTGGCCTTCACTCATCCTCACAGCGCTGTTCCTGTCCCAGGACTCTCCCCTCCGGGGCTCCTGATTCCCTTCCATCTCCCTCAAGGCATTCAGTTCGGGACTCAGGGACCCCTAGCCCTGCCTTACCTCAGGCCTTCCCAATCTCACATCTGAGACCAACAACAAAGTACACAAAATAGAGTCCTACAGATCAATCCCACCATGCACATGGATGTAGAATTCCTTGCTGTAGTACCGGCATGGGGGCAATCAGAGGCACCTTTCTAGGTCCATAGTAAGGGGTCCCGGTGAAGTGGTCCCTCTAGTCTACAAAGTGCCCTGTTGCCAGGAAAAAACTTCCCCAGAGCAGTGTCCTGGACCACTGCCCCGTGGACGCCCTGTAGGACCTCGACCTGCAGCTGGAAGCCTCACAGTACCGTGCCACCCTCCATCCGCCTCTTTCCTGGCCAGGGCCCCAGGAGCTGACCCAAAGGGAGTCGCAGCTGCAGTGGCGAAGGGGCTCGAGGGAGGTGAATGCAGGTTGGTAGGTCCACATCTATGGTGGTTGTTGGAAGAGGATGCCAAGCTACTGGGAGGTGCTCTAAGGCCTGAGGCAGAGGAGAGATGGGTGGGCAAGGGCGGGACGGGGCAAGCATGGTGGGCAGAGCCAGGGGCAAAGAGAAGGGCGGGGCCGGAGGTGCACCAGAAAAGCCAAGGTTGAAAGCCTTGGGATCCTGCTTGTATCAGGCCTGTGGCCCAACTCTGCCCTCTCTATCCTGGGAGGCCTCCAGGCCAGGAAAGGGAGCACAGATCTGGGGATGATGGTTGCCCCACAGCCTTCTTTCCCCACCATCTGGGTCCTCCTTGTGCTGGGGAATTCTCTGTGAGTAGCCCCACACTGGTCACCAGGCTGGAGGCCTCCATCCATCCCAGCCCTGCGTCTTCCAGGAAAGGACCTCCTCGCTGTCTCCCCCTAGCTGCTAATCAATGGGGCATGCTGTCTTCAAAATTCCAGTACCTTGGGGGACTCTCTGCTTAGCAGTGTGCACCCAGTCCTGCGCGGGTCACGGACATTAATAACCACAGGGTCCCCCCAAGGACCCATGCTGTTTATTGCCTGGACCCATTTGCGAGGGCAGGGTCTTGGACAAGAGATGTAATTCCACTAGCCTCAGTCGTTTCCTCTGCAGATGGGGTTGCCAGGCTTATTGGATGGTTTTGCCTGAGTTCTGTCTTTGTCAGGATATCATAACTGTCCCGTAATCATTTGCTGCCCCTATTACAGAAATTACTTCCAGCTGTTTTTCACTAGTGCTAGAAAGAGGTACTTAAACAAGTGAAATGGCAGCACTTGCTGAAACCCCTTCAATAAGGATGAGGACAGCCTAAAGCTCTCTCCTGAACGCTTCTCTGAGGAAATACCCAAAGAGGGGATAGGAACTTAAAAATACTTATTTTAAATATTTAGGAAAGGAAACTGTTAGGCAGACTAGCGCAGGGCTAAAAGATGCCCATTAATGCATGCCCAGAGAGCCAAGCAGGGGAACAAGGAGTGGGGCACTGCACATGCTCAGAGCCTAAAGTTTCCCGCAGGTAAGCATGGGTGGGCGTTAAAACTGGATTGGCACAACTAGGCCACCTGGATTGACCCACTTAGGCCAACTGGATTGGCCCACCTAGGCCAGGTGAATTCAATTCAGCCAATGGGTTCCATCAGGGGTCGTCCACCACGCCTCCCCGTGGAATCCTTGAAAAGGCAGGAACCTAGATTCCTGAGGGTGAGGGAGAGAGAACTTTGTGTGACTCTGAGCCCTTTCGGCCAGGCTGCATGGTCAGGAGGAGTCCTATGGGTGCCTTGTAAACCTGAAACTTCTAACTCTCATAAAACTCACTTGGATCATGAACCAGGCTTCGATGTGAATTCTTTCTCACACGGGGCCAAGGACCCAGGTATAGATCTATCTCCAGGGAGAGCTAACAAAACGACTGGTTCCAGGTTAAACCCCAATCCCGTTTAGGTCAGCGCACGCTCCGATGTGACCCAGAGCAGGGACCGCCTCCCTCTCGTGACTCTGCTTCTGAATCCAGCCCGCCAACAACAGCTTCACTCTGGTAACTGCGCTTCCCACACTTAGTAAATCACCGACAGCGCTAAGCTTCTGCACGTCAGCTATCCTCCAGACACAGCCCTCCAGTGGCCACGGTATCTGAGCCAAAGGCCTGTCCATGGCAGAACACATCCTTTCTGAAAGTCCACCCACCCTGAAGCATCTCAAAACCTCACATGGGATCTGCTCGTCTGTCTTCAGGGACTGCGCCTTACCAGAACAGTTCTCCTTTGCAGGCAGCTCAGAAACTCACCTTTCAGTTTTCATTTTGGCCTCTGATCATTGACTGCTCAATGTATTGCAAGTTTGCAACCTATTAAATGATTGAGCTCCTGATTGGCATCAATTGTGATTTGTATTTGTAGGTGGACCCAAAGATCACCCATGGGAGTGATCTCCAATTAAATCTTTCCATTCTAGGATCACTACTTCCAAAGAAATAATCCAGGGGCTGTACAGCCTTCCTGACCACCAAGTTTGGGGCATTTTTATCCCTGCAACACGACACTCAACACCCATTGGCCATCCTGGCTCCCATCACTGCAGTCGCAGACTACCACTCATCTCTCTGTTTGCATTTGCATCTTCTAGACGTTGAAGGAAACGAAATAGGGCTGTGCTCTTGGGTGACTGGCATCCCTTTTGTAGAATGTGTCAGCACTTAATTTATTTAGTTGCCAATACTATTCTATTCCGTCGCTGCTCCATATATCATGTGTTCATTTATGAATTCATATGAGTTGGTGCTAGGTTTACTCTGATGACTAATGCTGCAATGAGCATTGTCATACACAAATTTGTGTGGACATAAATGTGTTTGTTTGTTGTTATATACGAATGTGTGGTATTTCTGAGTCCTATGTTGTGGTCATTATATAATCGTGTGTCCATTTGAGGATTAAGAGTGTAGGGATGGGCCAGCATATCAACCATAAGTCTCTCTTTTTTCATATGTGGATTTATTGCTATCAGCCTTCCTCTGATTAATACCTTTGCTGTATCCCAGTGTTTGGGTACGTCATATTTTCATTCTCATTGGTTTCTAGAAACTTCCTGATTTCATCTCTGATCTGGGCCAATACCCACTCCTTTTGCAAAAGAGATGCCAGTGTTCATCCTCCAATTCTTTGCCCTTGTTTTTGACACTGCCCTTCTGTTGATTTCCAGAGGTGAGAGTATTGATACTGGAAGGCTGGAGGGAAGGTGGGGTAGAAAAGGTGAACCGAGTATGAGGAATTACATATAAACTCCTCCCTGGGGGATGGACAACAGAAAAGCGAGTGAAGGGAGACATTGTACATTGAAAGATATGACAAATTAATAAATTTTCAATTATCAAGGGTTCATGATGGAAGAGGGAGCAGGGAGGGAGGGGAAAAATTAGATGATGCCAAGGGCTTAAGTGGAGAGCAAATGTCTTGAGAATGATGAGGGCAACAAATGCACAAATTTGCTTGACATACAATCGATGGATGGATGGATGGATTGTGATGAATTATCTGAGCTCCAATAAAATGATTACCAAGAAAAGCGTGTAGAGTTGGAGGCTAGCCTGTCACTCATAGCATAGCCAGTGAGGCCTCTGTGTGGGCATGGCCCTCTCCTGAGAATTCTGGGAAATCCTGTATTTCTTCCTCAGAGGTGGAAGACACTTTTTCTGTCTGGGTCACTTCCTGGGAGACATAGCAGCTGACAAGACACATGGAACTACACTAGTGCCCTGAGCTGGAGAAGTCACATGGACCTACCTTGATGCCACCAGACCTCTGAAACTGGAGAAGCTATGTAGAGACCCCTGCCAGCACTGAGATGCTTAAAACACCACTGGATCCGAAGACTTTCTAGCCACTGACCTGTGGTCGTCCTGCATTTGGCGTCATTGCATGTGTTTCGTGAATCTGAAGAGGACTTTATAGATTGGTACCGGACATATGGACTAATATCAGACTTATGGGCTTGGACTAAGTCTAGCTTGGGAGGCTGTGTGAATGTAAAATTACCGTGTATATAAACTCTCTCTTATACACATGTTCATGAATTTGTTTCTCTAGTCTACACGGACTAACACACGTTTGTTTCACCTTTGAGGAGCTGCCAGCCTCTTTTCCAAAACACCTACCCTGTTGTCCTTCCCTACCCTCATTGGATGATGGCTCCACTTCTTCACATCCTCATCAAACCGCACACTTGTCCACGTGACTGCAGCCATCCCGCTGAGTGGGAAGTGGCAGCTCATGGTTGAGGTTTGTGTTTCCTGATGCCTAATGATGTTGGGCATCGTGTCAAGTTGTTTATTGCCCATTTTGTTCCATGCATTTTCTTTTGAATTTATTTTTAGGTCTTTCTAATTCTAGATACAAGTTCTCAGTCAGCTATATAATTTGCAAATATTTCCCCTCATTCTATGGGTTTTCATTTTTTCATTGTCCTTTGAAGCACAAAATGTTCAAATTTTGTTTTGTTTGTCACTGGTGATTTATTGCTTTTTGGTGATTAGTCGAGAGACTTTATATAAAATCTGTACATAATTCTTTTTAGATATAGTATTAATCATTTTATTGGGAGCTCTTACACATATCCTCCCAGTCCTTTGTTCAATCACTTCAAGAAGTAATACAAGAATGCTACCACAATCACTTTCAAACCACTTTCTTTTGAACCTCTTAATATCAGCTACCTTTATCCCTTCCCTACCCATCTACCCTCTTGGAAGCCTTATGATTCTTTCCCTATACTTTTTTGTGTGTGCCATATCTTACACAATCCAATATATCCATCTACATACAATTCTGTTGTTTGAACCCTCGAGTAGATTTGTACCGTCATCAATGCTATCCACGCCCTACTCCCTGCCCTCCCCCACTTCCTGTATGCTCCGGGAATCATTACTCCTGTTACTGTTTCAGAAGGGTTCTCTCTCTTGGCTTTCACGTACCAAAGAATCTTAAATATGTAGATGTGCATATGCAAATGTAGTGTGATTAATGGGGTAAAATGCAAAAAGCCAAAATAGTAAGGGGAGAAAATTAATTAAAGAACTAGAGGATAGTTATGTGGTCCATCAGGGCTTTATCATCCTTTCCCTGTGGCCTTTCTGAAAGGGATGGTCCTTTTATTTTACAGGTGGGTTTTGGGTCTCCACTACATCTATGTCCCTTCACATTGCTTTGTTTTTTAACTTCTCACACCTCTTCCCGTCAACACCTCATGATCACACAGCTGGTGTGCTTCTTCCACGTGGTCTTTGTGGCTTCCCTGCTGGATTGGCCATTTGTTCAACTATCTTTAAGATGCCCAAGGCTATATCTTTTAATAACTGGACACCCCTATATGTTTTCAACACATTTGGTTTTGCCCGATTTTTGTCCTCAGCAATCGTGTCCTAGAAGTGAGTATCCTACGAGGACACAGGAATACAACAAACTGTTCTTGAACTGAGGTAAGATTTAAGTAGGGCTCCAAAGACAGCCATGTTTTACCTTAACATTTTTTTAAGTGAAACAACTTTAAAATGGGTGAAAAGAGATTAAATGATAAAGTATTACACATTGAGATAAGTACGTCAACCATTAGAGAATATTTGTACTTTCAGAACAAAAACAATTAGAGACGATAGAAACTTCAAGCAGCTTTATGGCTTTGCACCCCTCTAGAGTCTGTTTTATCCTGAGGAGCAAACACAACAACAAACCTACAGACTCTCTGACGATTGTGCTCCTTCCTGTTGGGAAAGGACGACTGTCATGGCCATTTCATAGGCAACAAAGTGTGGAGTCACGGAGTGGGGAAGAAATGAAAATAAATGATTGTCAATCTGTGCGAGGTATATGCCTGGAACCAGAATCTACACCGAGGCTTGACATCTCTGGCCAAGATCAGGGTTAACTCTCTGAGGCTAGAAGCCTCAACCAAGAAGCACTCTTGCCCTCAAGCCCATGCTCAAGACATATGCCAGCTACGGTCATAGGAGACATGTGAGAGTGTCACTCTCCAACCATTCGTGCATGCGTGAATTTATCCAGCCAGCCAACGAACCCGTCATAAATTAAGCTTGTTCGAGGCTGCAGGCATTGTGTTAAGCAACTTGGAAACCAATGCAAACAAAAGCAGGTCTCACTAAGTTCAATAGATAATAATTGGTTGTTTATTATTCCTAATGTCCCAGATAGTTTTCTGAACACTTGGTGTTAATGGCTTCAAATCTCAAACTGAATCCATGTGGCAAGTACTATTACAATTACTGTGTATTTTACACTATGGGAATCGGGAACAAACCTCCCCTATCAAAGTAAAACCCGGCTATGTCAGAGGTGAATTTATACCCTAGCTGTATCTCTCTCCAGTCACCAGATACCTGATCACTCTGCCTTCTCAGGGGGATGTATTTCTGGGAAGGACATTAGAAGAAGACAAAGTGAAAGTGAAAGGAGGAGTCTGGCAGATGCTGCTGTCTGTAAGGTAAGCAGAGTATGATGATGATTTCTCTTCCAGTGAAAGGTGGCAGCATGGTGAGGCAGAAAGGAGAGGGGAGCTGCTGGGTGGAGACCTATCAGCCAGGCCACACCTCTGGACTGCTCTGCAGCTGACATCGGGGAAACCCACGCTTCTGAGCTTTCAAACCCTTTAGGTGGTTCAGCAAGAGCTGCTGGAGCGGGACCCACATTCCCTTGACACTCAGCAGGTCTTTGTTTCTCACCAGTGGGCTGAAGAGCTGGGGGTGAGGCCCCTGGGAGACCAGAGTCCATGACCACAGGGACTGGTTACATATATACTACAGAGAGACATGGTACATACCTCTGATCGGAAAGATTCAATTGAAAAATTCCCCAAACGATGCAAAGCCAAACAACATCCATCAAAAGTCTCGAATATCATTGGACTCAGAGGAAATATCTTTATAATACAATGCATACATTACAGAATATTATTACATTAGGCTGGTTTGTCTAGAGAAACAAAGCCAGCGACTCTCATCAGTGTACAACCCAGATCCTTATTATCAAGAAGCAAGTATATAGACGGCATCACAGGCCAGGCCTACTGAAGGCCTGAATCCCAATACGAGTCCCAAAGTCCTTCCTCCTGCAGCCATGTGCAGTGATGGAGAGAGAATGCAGGAAGGTCTCGGGGCAGTGGGTGCAGTCGGGTGGATCCAAGGTTGGAGGAGACTTGGCAGGGCGACTGCAGCTCTCAAGGTCAGTGGTACAGCCCCAGCACGCAGGAAGGCAAAGTGGCAGAGAGAGAGGGAGGTTCTCGGTTTTCCTTTTGCAGTGAGGTCACATCACCAAGGACGCATCATCAGGCTATGACCTGTTTGACAGGTTGGATTCTACCCCTAGACTTTCATACATCTTCCAGTTCACATAATATTACCTAACTAACACAAGTGAAACATTAAACCTGTTACTAACACTGTCATTGTTTATCAGATACACAATGTCTACCATCTGAGAATATTTTAGAAAGGATATGTTTTCGAGCTCTGCTCAACTGTATTTCTACTGGAAAATATATTAAATATGATAATTCACAGTTACCATTAAAACCTATAATCAGTCATGCAATATTTTGAGGTGATTGGCTTTTTCCATTAAAAAAATACTAAATTTGATCTACTATCACAAAAGCTTAAAACAATTACATTGTTTGTTTCCTACATGTAAGCAAAGTTCATTTTCCCTTTCTTTCTACATCTTACTGCCCACCTATAAGTCAGCTTTGGCAGTGGTTCACATTCTGGTACAATTAGACATTCTGCTTTAAGAAAATGCACTTTGTTTTCTCCTGAAGAAAAGTGTGCACACATCTAGCAGTTATTCTGTCAGCCTTCTACTTTGACAGCCATGTTGCCCTAAAATCTTCCAAGTGGGCTTCTCTCCCTTACTGTTCTATTTTCCTAGTTGAACGGGACACAGTTGAAGTCAGGAGGACAAATCATCTCCAAAGCCTCCAAGTCAAAAGGCAAATCCAATGAGCCCTGTGGACACGCGGTAAGGCTCTTTAGAAGCAAGGGAGTAATCGAACGATACCCTATTTTAAAATAACACTCACAAGATGTATCTACAATAGCAGTTAAAGCGCAGCATTAATTTTGGTGGAAAAATCTTTTGGGCAGGAATGACCTATCTCAACTATTGTCAGACATGACCTCAAGGCAGACACACACTCTGAGGGGCTGCACACTCAGGCATGAAACATGTGGGCCAATGAAGTGCAGGATTCCCCTGCTGAGACCGAGGACAAGGGACCCTCTGGTGCTGCCTCCAGCTCCTGATCCTGGCTAACCTGTCTATGAGGAACACCTGGATGAGGACAAGAGGGCTGTGCTCCAGCACATCCACCGGGTAGTGGAGGTGACCCTGGGCAACTCAGGCTGCTGTGCACTTCAGCCTTCAGGTACTGCCCTCCTCCTTGATTGCCCAGGCTGCCTCCCATCACTGCCCCTCCCAGCCCCACCCAAGGTAGCAGCAGGAGACTTGGAGGAAGAAGTGGGACCCCTAAGACTCACTGGCTGACTTGAAGAGTTCTGGACATGCCTTGTCAAGCAATCCTCTCCCCCATGGCCACCACATCTCTCAGACACTGGCATATATTTACTGTTAATTTCCCAAGTCATTCTGGGGTTGCCTGCTGCCATCCCACTCTCACCCTAGCTCAGGGATGCCTGCTGTTTGGGACTTCAGTCTCTGACACACCTGCATCATCTACAGCAAGTGTGGTTTCGACCATGGGAATCCCAGGTTCTCACCTGCCTGCACCTGTCTCCCCACCGCTCCACACCTGCAGGATGGCGCTGCCCAAAGCAATGCCTATGGATCCTGCTGGCTCCTGCTCAGGCCTCCCTCCTCCATCCAGGAGGCAGAGCTCTCCTGGGGCTCTGGCCCTGAAGTTTGCTGCTGCTTCCGCCAGGGCTCGGTCCTACAGCAGCACATCTCCAGGCTTGCTCCCAAGCTTTCTGCTGGCAGTAAGGTCACACCCATGGAAACTGGTCCACCCCTGCATTCTGCTGCTCACATGCAGGTCACAAGAAGGGATCCATCCCGGAGCCCCAGCCTTTCCACCTGAGGCCACTCCTGAGCAGCAGCAAACCACTACCCTTCACTCACATGGTTCAGACACTCATCTGTGGCAGCAATGCCCCTGCCACACATGCCAATGGTGGGCCTGTGCTGCCCTTCTACATCTCAAACAGCATCTCCAACCTAGCTGCTCATCCTGCAGCCATCCGTACGCTGACATTCCCGGTCCTCCTGGACAACACCAGCTCCGACATCCCACTCCAGACAGCATTGCTGGCACCTCCAGCATCAGGCCCAGCCTCGAACGACACTAGAGGTCAGCCAAACACGAGTGCTATCCCCAAGTCAGCATCAGGAGAGACCTTTGTCCCCACATCCAAGTTGCACACATATGCTCCCACAGTGCACATTGAGTGCTAACTAGCGGTCCTCCACTCTAGACTGATCACGGCATCTGGCCTCCCCGCCCCATGGCTGGCTCCATTACACTTGGGAGATGACTGGGAGGCAATACTGCGAAACTAGCCATTCCAGGTGGTGGCTTTCAGCTGGCCTGATGGGTTCGGGGAGCAGATAGGTAGTCTCCCATCTCTGCTTTCACTCTGAAACAGTTAACGTGGGCAAAGGGGCCCGTGTCACTTTAAAACAACAGCAACAAAATGAATGGCTTGGGAATGAACATCGGGGTTGCCCACAGCCAGAGCACCCCTTAGAGATAAGGGAATCAGAGAAGCCTGGCTATCCTGGACACATCCTAAATTGTCCTCACTTTGGAGACAAAACTTCCGGTACCTTACAGCAGATTCCTCAGAGCTCACCAAGGGATCCTTGATGGCAGGTGGATCACCAGGTAGCAGTGAAAGCCAGAGTTTTGATCTCTGTTAGTGCTCAAAATCATAAGCTTCTGAGCAAGGCTAGAGCAAAGAGGAAACATCTAGCTCTCTCCTCTGTTGAGAATCATTTAGCAGATGGAATTGTGGGATCATCCACCAGTTCCATTTCCTCTGCCTCAGGCTCCATGAAGCTGGGGCTCACAGGATTACCCGGCATGGACTTCCTGCCAGGATGGCCTTTGGTGCACTCTGTGTGGGCCACATCCACAAAGCTCCTGCTGTCCTCTACAGTTCTGGAGCAGCTGGAGGGACACACAAGTACCCGCTAACAGATCGAGGAGACCTGGTGTCAACTCAGTCCACAGAGAAGGATGAGCGGGAAGAATGCTGGCAGTCCGAGTGAGTGGTGGGAATGGGAAATGTGTGTGGGGGGTGTTTCTCAGTAAAAAATGTCCTCACATGAAGTTACTTCTATGACCAACTAATCAGAAAATATGGAGTAAGTGACATGAGTCCAGAGGCTTTCCTACCCCACTCAAAAAGGCTCTGTCCTCTTTCTCTTTGTCTTCTTCGATGGTCAAGAAAAGACACACAAAAGCAGAAACCACTGGGTCAATCCTGACTCACAGCCCCAGGAGACATGGACACTGACGACACAGGCATTACTGGATATCATCACGGCAGCCGACGACCACCTTTCTCCTGCGGGGCCGCCAGTGGGTTGGCAGCTCTGACCTTTGAGCTCATAGCTGAGGACTTACCCACTGGGGGACCATGTCGACAAGGGGTTAGGTCCAATGAAACAAGTTACTAATCAAATGATCCTTATTGAAAACCTGCACTCACGATGTTTCTCTACCACAGCAGTGAAACAAATGAGCAAGCTCAGAATAGTTTTTCCTGAACAATCTTTTTGGGAGCAACCACCTGTCTGAACCATTGTCAGACATGACCTCAAGGCAGACACAGACCTGAAGGGGCTGCTCAGCCACACCCCTAACATCCAGGCCCAAGAAGTGCAGGTTTCTCCTGCTGAGACCGAGGACAGGGGACCCTCCGGTGCTGCCTGCAGCTTCTGACCCAGGCGATCCTGTCTCTGTGGAATGCCGGGATGAGGGTCAGAGGGCTGCGCTCCAGCGCATCCACGAGACGCAGGAGGTGAACCCTGGGATCACTCTGCAGCCTTCAGCCACTGCCCTCCAAGGCCTCATTGACCCCCATGGTCCATTGCTTGACTTGAAGCCTTATGGACATGCCCCCTCCAGAAATCCCCTCACAAGTCCTCAATGATGTTCAAGGTCCATTGGTTGACTTGAAACCTTCTGGACACGCCACGTCCAGCAATCCCCTCTCCTAATGGCCACCACCTCTCTGAGCTCCTTTCTTCTTGGTGGTGCCTACTGTAATCCCACAGTCACCCTGGCTCAGGGCTGCCTTGTGTGTGGGGCCTCCGGTCTCTGATGCACCTGCCTCAGGGTACCAAGTGGGGGTGCTACCATGGGAAACCCAGCTTCTCACCTGCCTGCTCCTGCAGCTCTCCTCCCCACACCTGCAGCTCAGAGCGGCCCAAAGCAATGCCTGTGGATTCTGCCGGCTCCTCCTCGGGCCTCCTTCTTCAAACCAGGGGGCTGAGCTCTCCGCAGGTTCTGGCCCGGAATATCACTACTGCATCCCCCAGGGCTAGGTTCTCCACCAGTACATCCGCAGGCTTCTCCCCAGCCTGCTGCTTGCAGTGAATTCACACCCACGTCCACTGACCCCTCCTTCCCAGCCAGCTGCTCGCTCAGGGGTCGTAGTGACACAGCACCACCCCTGAATCCTGATGCTCATGCAGGGGTCACCACGAGGGGTGCAGCCCCTTCTGAGCAGCTCCTTCTGAGCAGCAGCAGGGCCTAGCATTCGCTCAGATGGTCTGACACCATCAGGGCTAGCAATCCCCTGCTACAGACGCCCCAGCCGGCTTGGGCTGAGCTTCTACAGCTCAAAGCCCACATCCGACCATACAATTCATCTGGGAGCAGTCCCAGGTTGCCAGTCCCAGTCCCTCCAGCCCCTGGCAGGAGCCTGGAGCGACCAGCTCCAACAGTTCCCTGCAGAGAGTGGCTCTGGCAGTTCCAGCACCAGGCTCAGGCTCCAGGCCCACTAGAGGTGAGCCAACCCCAAGGACTATCATGAGGTCAGCATCAGGAGAGGCCTTAGCCACCACATCCAACTGAGGCACATCTGCTACCAAACAGTAACCTTGAGTGCTAGACCCGCGGTCCTTCCCTCTGGACCCTCACTGCCTCTCGCCTCACCACTGCCATGGCCAGCTCCATTACCCTTGGGAGACCCACGTGGAGGCAATACTGCCAAACTGGCCACTCCACATGGAGGCTTTCAGCTGCTCTCATGGGGTTAAGAAGCAGACAGACAGTCGCACATTTCTGCTTCCTCTAAGGAATAGTGAGCCCGGGCTGGCAAAAGGGGTTCCCTAGTACTCAGAAACACAGAGAATGGCTTCAGAATGAACACCACGGCCGCCCAGAGCCAAAGCACCCCGTCAGTGTTGGGGGACCCAGAAAAGCCAGGCCAATGAGATGAGTCGCAGGCTATGCTGCACCCACCCTAAAATGTCCTAACCCCGGAGGCACAGCTTCTTCTCGCTTACAGCAGACTCCCTGGAATTCACCCATTCAGGATCACTTGATGGCAGGTTGACGGCCGCATACCAGTGAAAGCCAGAGTGCTGATCCAGACCACATCCCTGTTAGTGCTCAAAATCATAAGCTTCCAAGCAAGGCTAGAGCAAAGAGGAAGCATCCTGCTCCTCATCTGCAGAGAACCGCTTAGCAGATGGAATTGTCCGATCATCCACCAGTTCCATTTCCTCTGCCTCAGGCTCCATGAAGCTGGGGCCTGGAGGATTACCCGGCAGGGGCTTCCTCCTAAGATGGCCTTTTGTGCACTCTGTGTAGGCCACATCCACAAACCTCCTGCTGTCCTCCATAGTCCTGGAGCAGCCAGAGGGACAGATCGAGGAGACCTGGTGTGAACTCTGTCCCCAGAGGAGGATGAGCACCAAGAATTCTTGCTGACAGAGGGAGTGGTGGAATGTCAAGTGGGCGGGTGTGGATTCTCAACAGAAAATTATCCTCAAGTAAAGTTACTTCTAGCGCCAAATAGTCAGTAAAACATGGAGTGAGTGACATGAGTCCAGAGGCTTTCCTCCCCCACAAAAAGGCTCTGTCCTCTCTCTTGGACTGTGGTCGTTCAAAAGAAACAAAAGCAGATCCTATTAGGTTAATTCGGACTCACAGTCCCTAGGAGACATGGTTCTATTATTACACAGGCTACTCAGTGGATGACATCCCCGCAGGCAATGACCAGCTTTCTCCTGCTGGACCGCCAGTGGGTTGGCTGCTCTGACTCCGTTCACGGCACAGCCCTTAACCACAGGGGACCATGGCTCTTCCATGGTGCTTCCCCAGCTCAGCTTCTCCCCACGAGTGCCCCAGGAATCACCCACAGACACAGACTCCTCTTCCTTTGTTAGGGAACAGGACCATCTCCACAAGGGATATCCATCGTTGTGACTCAAGGCCTTGTGCACATTTTCAGCATGTTAACACAGAGTTTCTAGTGGTTGTTGACTAGGTAGGATAACTTGTTCTGTTTCACTGGGTGGCCACACTGAAGCCAAGGCTGGTGGCGACAGCGAGCTCAATCAGGCCAGTGAGGAATACTCCTTGATGGTAGGGTCTATGTGGCACAGTAGTGTGAATTCCTACCAACGGCTGACATGTGAAGCTGTAGTGCCATGCAAGGTTGAGAGGCTAAAATTGTCTTTGGTTGAATCAGAAGTTCAAAAGTATTACATGTTGGCAATCCATGTGGAATCCACCATGAACTCAGGAGCCCTGGTGCTGTAGTGGGTTCATATTGAGCTGCTAACCTCAGTGTGAGGAGTTCAAACCCACTCGCCACTATGTGCGGGAAGATAGGCCTTCCGCTCCAGGAAAGACTCAGAGCCTTGGAAACTACAGAGGCAGGTCTACTCTGTTTCAATCTGTTGCTCTGGGTCACAATCGACTCCATGGCATGGAGTCAGTGAATGAATGATTACTTGGGGGATTTTGTCCACAGGAGTGCTGACACGTGGGTGATGGAGTGTGGGCCAGGTGCTACTGATTCCAGAGCAGAGGCAACCAGCGCCCCTCCATGGTGGCGAGTCAGCATGTGCAAGTGCGAGGAAAGAGTTTAAGGAGGACATTCAGGAGGTGACGCTAGTCACAAGGCTGCCTTAGGCTGCTGTGTGCTCAGGAAAGGAATCGGTGAATGGTGGCAACGGCTGACTCTGCATGGAGGTAGGTTTAGTTGGCCAGAAATGTGGGTCTTGTTTTCAGCAGTAAAGATCTTAAAGGGCAGTAGATTTTCAGAGGGGTTACAATCATCAGCTGTGTCTGTAGGTGATGGAGCAGCAAAGTAAGGGAGTCTAGAGAAAAGGCGTCAAGACTGTCTATGAGGCTCTAGAGCATAGGTGTGTGAGGAGGTAGAGATTCAGTTGGGGATAGGAGTCTAGTGTATGTGCAGGTTGAGAGACTTGTCGAGTTTGTGCTTGTTGAATTGAAACCAGGTTGATTCGAGCAAGTTTGTCAAACTGCCAGGAGATGCCGAAGTGACGCTACACGTGGCCTCAGTGCTCACACACCTGCTTGGGTGAAAGGTGCACGGGAAATGTGTAACTTAGGACGGCCTCTGACCACTCCAGCTCCTCCAAAGCATGCAGGTCCTTCTGCTGGTTTTGCAGTGATGTCTTGATGTCCCTTGAAGACTTGCAAGCGATGCTTAGGAAGTTGAAGGAAGCTCCTCTCAAGAGATATGTGCTGCCTGTAGGGGATATCCCGAGCATATCAGAGACCCACTTTGAAGATCATTTCCAGATTTCAGGTACCTTTTTGACCTCCATTAACATCATTTCCACACCCATGCTTTGATTTTTAGTCTATATTTTTGTCTTTGCATCTACGCTGTGTTTCTTGTAAGCAGCATATTGAAGAGTCCCGTTTTCCTGTTGAGTCGGCTACTGTCTGTCTCTTAAGACACATTTAGTAATTATTGCTTTGTGTGGATTTGTCACTGTTATTTTACTCTATGTGTCTTTGTGGTGTTATTGTTTTCTGTTTTCTGAAATTTCTGTGCTGGATTCCTTTTGCTTGTGGGTTTTCTTGTCCTGTTTTGTTCGCTGCTATTTTACTACTGACTTGGCTTTTATGAATTTCTTCATTTTGATTATGGTTTTCTATTTTTTATGAGCTTCCCTTGATATTTGCTTTCTTATCTCGAGTAAGATGGTCTCTTTTTTCCCTTGTGTACTACTTGCCTTCCGTTCATGTACCTTTCCCCCTCTATTTGCTTTGTGTTTGTCTCCTAGCAGATTGTTATCTGTGACTTTCTCTTTTTAGACCTGTGTTATATTTGGAGAACTGCTTTGATGTGGTTAATATCTTGCGGGTAGTGTCTTACTCATTGAGTTCAGGTTCATGATGGTTGCTGTTGCTTTTGATTCTCTGTCCAATGAACTCCCTAGGTATTCTTTGAAAGCTCATTCTCCTTCTACAGATTTCTGGAATTCTCCTGAACTGAAAATGCCCTTGTTTCTCCTTCACATTTTGCTGGATGTAAGATTCTTTCTTGACAATTATTTCATTTACACTTTCATATATAATGCCCCGTTGCCTTCTTGCCTGCAGAGGTTTCTTGAAGGAAAACAAACAAACAGAAAACCAAACTCAGCTTAATCGTTTTGCCTTACCTTTGCAGACCCCTGCTGGGGCTGCCTCCATAAATATGCAGTTCTGCTCACAGGTATGCCCTCATTGCTGTCAGATTTTGCATCTATGGCTTTATTCTGACAAGTCTACTCTCCCATGCCAATTTCCCGGAGCCTATGGATCCCTCTCCTAGGGAATGCTACCGTAGGTCTGACATGTCTGCTTCACTTACTGTAGATGTCCAACCAATGAATGACTACATCAACCCCGCAAGCTCCAATATTGGACAGAGAATCTGTGCTGAGTGGGCCATATCAATAAACTGAGACTTATCAGAGTTTATGTTCCTTGCACAATAATCCCACAACATTTATAACGATCCTGACACATATTCTTCAGGTTTCTGTCTGCACAAGTTAAGGAATTCTAGAATATTTTTCAGGGTAGAGCATAGCTGTTCCTGGCCCAACACCTGGGCTTCACTTTGGGGACTTGCTATGAGTTAAGTCTAGGTAGAGATCTGGAGGCCATAAACCGTGGGAGGTGTTTCCTGGGCCCATGCAGCAGTGTCTTGTAAGGCATCTGTCTCAGGTAATGCTCCAGATACAACCTAAGCACCATTATTGGCAAACATCCCAAACACACCTTCATGGAGTCCATTCGAACGCATGGGGACCCTACAGGACAGAGTAGACCTGCTCCTGTGGCTTCTGAGACTGTAATTCTTCGTGAGAGAAGAAAACCTGGTCTTTTGTTAGGGGAGCTGCCCTTGGTTTGACCTTTCTGCTCTTGTGTTTTGTAGCACAGAGGATGATCACTGTGCCATCAGGGCCAGGGATGAAAACACCTTCTTGGTTCATAGTGATAGATTTCTCAAAACTTACCGAGAGATGTAGGGTATGTACAGTAGCTTTAGGGCTTGTATGAGACATCGGAACCAATTTAGACAACTCATCTTTTCTCATTCTGTTTCTTTAGAACCTCTCCTGGTCCCGTCAAGTCAACTCTGATGCGGAACAACCCGCTACAACAGGGTAAGCTTCCCCTCTGTGTTCCAGAGACTGTAATTCATTATTGCATTAAAATGTTTCTACCTTTTGCTGTGGTGTAACACGTGGTTTTGAACTGTTGACCTTGACCTTAGCAGCCAATGCATAAGCGCTATGCCACCAGGGTTCTCTAGAGAAGCAAGACCAAGGATACTTGTATGATACATGTATGGACAAATAGAGATTGATATCCACAATTGCCTAAACAGCTATAGAAGCAGGTAAGTCCAGTTTGGTTCAAGTTCATCGGTCATATATAAGCGGGAGACTTCTCCTGTCTCATAGAGCTACGGGAACTGATGGACATGAAAGAGGAAGATGCAGGAAGAGGGTCTCGGGTGGGGAAGGCAGAGCTGCGTGAATCTGAGGTGGGATGAATCAATACAAGTTGACATTCCACTGATGGTTAGTGTGATCAGTAGATGACCTAACAGGAAATTGACAAACCAGATGTAGAATCCAGAAGTGGACAAAGGGAAATGGGCAAGACAAAGCACGCTTCTGCACAGGATTCCTCTTATAATAGAGACGACAACCCAGAAGAGGGCTCATGGGACTTACACCTGATCGATAGGTTGGACTCTAACTCTATTTTCACACAAACAGGTCCAGCTGACAGAAATTCTAATGATCACAGATGAGAAAGAGAACGTTCAAATGTGGTGCACAAAAGGAAAATTAGGACCGCCTCATTCCTCATAAGACACGATGCTTTCTCATTGTCTTTTCCGATAAGAGCAGAACTTTGTGTATCAGCAATTGACGCCGTCTGGCACTTCTGAGTGATGTAACTCTCTCTCTCTATGTATCTGATGAATCCACAACTGATGAAAGCGTAGATAGTTGATGGTCCTATGACATTCACATTCAACATCAGAAACCAGCAAGGCACTGTGATCTTGTAACTTGGTTTAGTAGGGAAGCACAAAGAGCTTATGTTTGGGTATACGATCCCATTTGGAATCTTTACTAGCAAGTTAATTGGATTGACCTTATTACTCTGTGTGTAGATCTATTCACACAAACACTGCAAAAGCACCTTCTTTTGTTGACCCTCCGATTCTTCTTTCATTCGTTAAGCACAACTTAACTGCTCAAATATTCCTGAAATTAGAATTTTATTGAAGAGTAGTATTTTTCATTTTTCTCTCAGCTCTGCCAATAGTGGTGGGTGGGTCAACAAGAAGGAAGTCCATTCGTGCTACAACTCCAGAAATATCTGGTGATTAGAGCTAACTGCATACCTCTGAAATCAGAGGTAAATACTGGTTCTGAAACTTGAGGACATAAACAAGGCTCCTTCTACCACGAAAGAAAAGAACACACTGCCATCCCGGAAGAGATTGTGGAAATTGTAACGTTGTAGCAGAAGCTTACAATAATAAAATGAAACATGATAGTAAAACAAACTCCACTGGAAGGAAAAAAGCCAAAAGAAGATGAAAATTGATGAGATAAACCAAAATTATTTGAGGAACAATCTACTACGTCCATTTTATTTATTATTTTTAGTAGGTTCGTTTTCCTTCATTTCCTTGAATGAGAGTTTTAGACAGGAAAGTCACAGGCAATATAGTTCAATGCAAAGCAGAAGAATTGTAAGCAAAAACGTTAAATTAGTAGAGATGACCAACAATTCAGTTGTAGTAAGAAGCTATTACCATCCATCCCTAGGAGGTAATGACAATGCTATGTGGTGATGTTACTTAAGCCCAGGGGCTGGAAGCCCATATCCAGTGTTGAAATCATGGGGTCAAGAACTGGAAGCATAGCGCTGTTTACCACTAGCAGTCTACACAAACAAACAAACAAACAAACAAACAAACCAAAACATCCACAATGAAACTTGTTGAATTGAACTAGAACTCTAAGAGACTATATGAGAAAGACCAACAGTAAAAAAAACTTGATCACAACAAACTGTGGGCAGCACCGTGAAGAATGGGAATTCCAGAACACTTCCCTGTGCTCGTGCACAACCTGTGCCTGGTTCAAGAGGAAGTCACGAGAGAGAACAAGGGCACAATGTGTGCTTTAACATCATCAAAGGTTTGTGTCAGGCCTGCATCCTCTAACCCTACTTACTCAGTCTGTGTGCTGAGCAAGCACTCAGAGAGGCTAGATTACCTGAATAAGCCTGCACATCAGGACTGGAGGAATCTTTATTAATACCCTGTGCTATGCAGGTGACAACCTTGTTTGGCGAAAGTGCGGGGGATTCAAACATTTGCTGATGAAGTTCAAGGGCAGAAGTCTTCAGCATGGGTTACAACTCAATGAAAGGAAAACGTAAATCTTCATAACTGGACCAATATGTAGCAGGGGATAAATGGAATAAAATGTGAAGTTGGTAAGGATTTCATCTTGCTTGGATCCATAATCAATACTCATGGAAGCAGCCGTCAAGTGACCAAGCTACACTTTGTTTTGGGTCAATCTCTACAACCCCTGTTTAAAGCATTGAGAAGCAAGGATTATACTCTGAGGACTAAGGTGGGCTTGACCTAAACCAAGGTCTTCCCAATGGTCTACTCTGCATGTGAAAATTGCACATTGAAAAAGGAAGACCAAAGAAAATCCAACGCACTTGAACCGCGGTGTTGGAGAAGATTATTGAAAATATATGGACTGCCAGAAGAACGAACTGACCAATCTTGGAAGAAGGACGGCCAGAATGCTCCTTTGAGGTAAGGATGGTGAGTCTTTGTGAAACCGAGGAAGGCCGTAGAGGAGATGGCGAGATTCATTGACAGTGGCTGTGTCACTGCAAACTCCACCCTACGAACAAGTGGGAGGATGGCACAGGAAGGACCAGGTAGTGTGTTTCCTTCTGGGGAGCTGGGAGTAGGAATGACTTGATGGCCCCTGACAGCAACATCATCTACAGATCAATCTCTCAAACAAGATATTGAAGAAAAGTATAGGTTCATTGATGTAACCTTCAAAATCGGACCAAAATTCAACATCAGAGAGGCATCCATCTACACTCAGTGATTATTAGAAATGGCAGGATAGTGCCTCACTTCAGTGGAGAGAGATAAGGTGGGTGGTTTCAGGAATATTTAAATAAGAACAAATTTTCAAAACAGTTCTTATATATTTTGTTTCCCCTAAGCAAATAACACAAGACAATATTAATTTTATACCAATATGAAAAAATTAAAATACAAGCTCACAGCCTACATATGTAGAGAAATAATTGAAAACATTGACCAGCTTTAGAACAGAGGACTGGAAGTATGTGTGATTAAGAAGGAGTATGCTGATGTTTCTTTGAAATTTTCTGATGTCTATGACATTTTAAAATCTCTTCAAATTACTTCTGAAAAAATTAAAAAGTCCAAATAAATAGTTTATAAATAATTCTTCACTGTAGATTCTTGAGTCACTGCTACAGTTCAAAGTGCATGTCCAACTCTCATTTTTCTAAATCGACTAAATTTGTATTTAATTTTTAATGTGTTTCCATTATAAGATTATTTCTTTATCTTTTAATTTTAGTATTTTAACATTTTATTAACATATAACTCATACATCACACACATTAGTGATTCAAACATCAAGAATTGTGCGATTTTTGCCACAATCCACGTTGGAGTATTTTTAACATTCTTGCATCCATCAGTACTAGCAGCTCCTGTCCCCCTGTGTCTTCTAGTGTAGTCAGAGAAACCGATTGAGCTATATGTTTACCTATCCAGAATTTCTTATAAAAATCATACAAAATGGGAAAATATAGCAACCATAAAATAGAACAGAACAGTCTCCTTGCAAAAGTAATAAAAACTAGGACAGGTTAAAAATGGGTCAAAAGCAAGGATCAACCTTGAAGCCCCTCCCAGGGAGACAAAGAACAGAAAAGTGGGTGAGGGGCGATGGAGGACGATATAAGATTTGGACAAAATGATCTGTAATTTATCAAGGGCTCATGAAGGAGGGTTCCCAGGGGAAGTGGGGGAAGAAATGGGGAGCGGATATCAGGGGCTCAAGTGGGAAGAGACTTGAAAATGATGATGGCATTTTTAGGTGCAAATGTGCCTGACACACTGGAGAAATGTATGGATTGTGATAAGAGATTTAAGAGCCCCAATAAAAGTATTAAAAAATGGAACAAGGGGGGAAAATGTTAATATCTAAAATAATTACAAGCAAATATTTAAAATAATTAAAAGCAAAATGTTAATATTTAAAATAATTAAAAGCAATCTGCAGCAGGGGTCAGAAAACTCTACCTTATAAGTTCTATGCAGCTCCTTCAGCATGGATATGTGACTATGATGTAAAATTGAAAATAAAGATAACACCATACTTTCATTTAAAATATTACTTAAAATTTTCCTTATTTATAAATACATTTTGTAGCTCTTGAATAATTTTTAAATTATTGTTATGTACCACGATGGCTAATGAATATAAAAAAATTGGTTGACCCCTTATCTCAGTGATTCACTTTCCAATTCACACGGGTGTTTAATCAACTGAGGGAATTAGCTAGAGGCTTAACGCACAGGAGGTCTACGCAAACGGAGGGGGCTTTCACTGTCATCCTTAGCCTTCTGCTAATCAGGTTTTCAGAATTTAAACTCTAATATAATTCCCTCCTCTAATCCTAGAGTCTACTATTCAAAATCCTTGGATCACACGACTACTTTGGAACTTCACCTAGATGGTTGCTTGTTAAGACAAGTTGTTAAGACACTACATGCTAGATGCTATTGTTGCTGATAACAGGGCACTATCTGATTTCTTCCCCCACACTTTTCTCTAGCACCCAGTTCTTCAGTGATCACTTCATGAGTTTAAGTATGGAGCCACAGTGTAGTAACAGTTCTTCGATTAGGGTTTATGGTTAATGCCATATGGAGTAACGGAGACTGAGTGTTTACAGGAGCTGAGACCACCAAATCTTTCTCCTATTGAAAGGTCTATGGACATAAATTGACACACATTTTCTTAACTGCTATCCTGG
This sequence comes from Tenrec ecaudatus, assembly GCF_050624435.1. Classification (NCBI taxonomy): domain Eukaryota; kingdom Metazoa; phylum Chordata; class Mammalia; order Afrosoricida; family Tenrecidae; genus Tenrec; species Tenrec ecaudatus. The sequence goes on from NW_027458450.1 coordinate 408,483, forward strand.
CCACAACTGACTGAGCCCAGGCTTGGCATAATCTGACGTACAGGTTGCTCTTGTCAATTTCTGTGGAGGTGATTCCAACACATGGCAACTCACATGTGGAGCAGAACTGGTCTATGGGGTTTCAAAAGTCTGTTCTTTCAAGACCAAGTCGCCAGGTCTGTCTTTGGAGGCTCTCTCCCCATCCTTGTGGCTACGAGGTAGATCATTTGTGCCACTCAGCCACCAAATCTGTAAGTTGGCCAGAAACCCTTCATCAATTCCTTGTGATAGAGAACTGGTTAACATCAGGCAGAAATGCTGAAGCACACTAATGCGTGAGAGAGGAATGGCTCTGAACCAGCAAAAGTCAAGGTAAAGAAGAGACTGCAGGTGTAGCCCACCAAAGGCTGAGCCCTCTTCCCCACTTGAAACATATTTCCTTTATTATATGTAAATTTGCCTCCCAAAAGTGTATTTTCTTAAAATCAGCACACTGTTGGGTGCTGATCAGTTCAAACATTTTCTCTAACAGAACAAACAAATGATACACATTTGGTGGCAAGTTGGGTTGCAGATGCAATGGGGCTCCCAGAATCCTGAAGGTTAGAGGAACCAAAGAGCTGCAATGCAAATTCTCATGACTGAAAACCAACATCACTGCCATTGAGGTGATTCACCTGCTGGCAATCTGACAGGACAAGGTAGAATGGCCCCTGGGTTCCTGAAGCTGACTCTTCGCAGCAGGCCGTAGCATTCTCCTTCTCCCAGCTAACAGGATGATTGTCACAGGACCAAAGGGGTTTTGTAAAACAAGAATACGAATGAAACGAGAACAAGGCTGGACATACAATATTATTAATAAATCAAGAGATTTTCATATGAAAGTGCAGCACAGAGCTGGAACCAGAGGCCAGAGAGGCACGTGGCTGTTTACAGTAGCATCTGAATGCTTAATAAATTCTAATTACTTAGAGAAATAGACATTAATATTTCTCAGATGAAACGTTAAAATATCCAAGTCCCTCACGAGGCTCTTGCTTCACTTTCATATAACACACCCCTTGTCCAAGATTTTATGAGCTTTTTCTCTCCACCTTCACATCCAAGTTTAACCACAAAAAAATGCCTGCAACTTTAGTGTACTTGACTGGTTTTAGAAGCAAATAACAAAAACAACTTTGACCATGTAATAATCTTTTCAGGTTAACTTTTCTAGATGCTTTTGAATTTAAATGAATTTTCAGCTCGTTATTTTTATTATGTGAGGCTTTATAGAAATGAGCTAATAGGAATGCACAGTAACCAACAAGGGCTCTTATTTAAGATAAACTCATGACACAGTGGTCTATGCATTGGGCTGATAACCACAGCTTAGAGGTTCAACCTCACCAGCCAATCCATGGCAGAAAGATGAGGCTCTCTTCCTGTAAAGATACAGTCTCAGAAACCTTAAGGAGCAGCACTACTCTGTCCTCAAGGGTTAGTATGGTCAGGAATGAACTTGATGGCAGTGAGTTGTGGGGCAACTAAGAGCCAAAGGGCCTTTATCTTCCTGAATGCAAAAGCAGGGGAGAGAGAGAGGCAATTCAGTGGGTCAGAAAGCCTCCTGCTTAGGCGCTTTGAAGTCTGTGGCTTGAATATAATCTTCTCCACTAACTATCTCTACAAAGGCTCACCAATTTCTGGGTTAAAAGAGTAACGGAGGCAGCCTCCAAACCTAAAATTATCTGACTCCAGGGTTCATGTTTCTTTCTTTCTTTTAATATTTTTCAAAATAAATTAAGTGGAGATTTACATTTCAGATCATCCAATTGGTACATAACAACTTAAACTACTTACCAAAACACTCAGTAGCTTGCCCTGCTGTCCTCATTTGATTTCTCCCCTCCCTCTTATGGAATGCTATCTTCCACTTCACCCAAGGGAACTCTTTTCTACCCCATGTTGTTTCTTTACTCCTTGATTTAAAAAAATACTTTTATTGGGGGCTCTTGCATCTCATCACAATCCACGATTCATCCAGTGGGTCAAGCACATTTGCACATATACCGCCATCACCATTTTCAAAGCAATCTCTTCCCACTTGTGCCCTTGATATCAGGTCCCAATTTCTTCCTCCTCCTTCCTTCCCTCACAAATCATTGATAAGAGATATAGATTATTATTTTCATATCTTATATCATCTGCTGTCAGTCACCACCCACTTTTCTGTGGTGCGTCCCACATGGAGGGGATTATAGGTTGATCCTTGTGATCAATTCCCCTCTTCTCCACGCCACCCTCCCCTAGTCCTCCTAGTATCTCTACTCTCATTATTGGCCCTGAGGGGTTATCTATCCTACATTCTCTGTGTTGTGAGTTCTTATCTGTAGCCGTGTGCATGCTCTGGTCTAATCCGATTTTTGAGGTAGAATTGAGGTCATGATAGTGGGGGGAAGGAAGAACAAAGAATGAGAGAGAAATCCTGTGTTTCATCAGTGCCATACTGCACCCATACTGCCTCATCTTTTCCCTGTGAACCCTCTGTGAGAGTGTGTCCAATTGTCTACCTCCGGCCATTCACATTGGGTAGGATTTTGTTCTGGGGCTTAGCTGCCTGATACTTGATCCCATCAATAATTCATGATCATACAGGCTGGTGTGCTTCTTCCATGTGAGCTTCGTTGCTTCTTAGCTAGATGGCCATTATTTACCTTCAAGCCTTTAAGACCCCAGACACTATATCTTTTGATAGCCAGTCACCGTGTTTCATTTTTCCTTCTCATCTGCTTAGTAACCATCAAAGTCGATTCCTTGGGTATGAACGCCTTTGTCTTTTGTAACAGCCAGGGTCCATGTTTTAACCACCCTGCTCATTGCCTCTCATAAACGGACACGTGTCTGAGGAAGGACAAACAAAAAAATTCGTTGTGGCATTTGCTCTGAGAAGGAAAGTGGGTGTCCGAAGGCAAACCACCTACCCGGACCACTGTGCTTTTACTACTCAATACTGAGAACCTAAGTGAAAAGGAGATCAAGAATGTGATCAATGTAAACCCGACCAAGGAGAACACCTCCAAGATATATTGTTACTGTGGAGCAAAAACAGACAAACACGAGGTGAACAATAGTGTGCAGAGCACGTTCCTGTTTGGTTTGTTATTATTATTTTAAAGAAAGGATTCTAAGACAATGTTATCTCTTGGAGGGAACAGGGTACCTGACATGTTAGAAGTTGCTTTCCAGGATATGCTCCTGTATTGCCTGGAATTGTTCCTTTAAATTTTTAGTTTTCAAATTATATGATGGATCTTCCTAATAATAAAACAATTTTAAAGAACAAATAAGTCCCGAATTCTTCTCCTTTGTAGCCCTGATCAACGACCCCTCATCTCTCAGAGACTCAGTGTCTTCACCTGTGAAACGGGAGCAACACTGCTTCTTGTAAGATCGCTGTGAGAATAAGCGAGACCCCATGTACGAAGCGTCGGCCCCACGAAGAGGTTCCCTATGTCACTGAAATCTCATTCAACTTCATTAAAACAGCAAACAATTTCAGAAAGAACCAGGAAGACACTAAGTTACCATGGTCTCATGACAAGACTATTACCAATGTTTCCCAGTGACTAGGAAGCCAGGATGCCCCAGCCCCGAGTCCCATCTTGTGGAACAGCACTGACCTAGGAGGCAGAGGGTCCCATGTGGCCAAGACTTGCTGCTTTGGATCAGGATGCTCAGTCCCAGCAGTTAGCTGCAGCTGCAATGACAACAGAAACCAGCTCCTTGAGCGCCAACACAGCCCTGCAAGATGAGTAGTGTCCTGTGATGCACAATGGTGGTGCCGGGAAGAGGAATGCCTTCTGAAGGGGTAGGAACTAGTCCTGGTCTGGTTTTGGTGTCTGAACCATAAATAATCTGGTAATTGCTCCTTCTCTTCTATTTTCTGGTAGAGATTGAACTTAGTCTCAGAGCTGGTCTGACACTAAGTCTATGAACTGCTGATTAGAAAACAGATTGTCCATAGGACCCAGGAATCCCATTGCTAGATATATATTCCAGATTGAAATAAATCAACCCTAGAGGAACATTATTAGATGATACGTTATAAAAAGGAAAGCTTTTCACACTCAAAGAATCACTTTCAAGTGTTGCTAGGGTTAAAAGTGGTGGGAATGCAAATTACAAACGAGAGGTTATGCTTATATAAACTTGGGTGAAGGAGAAGACAAGATACAATTAAGAGTGAAGTCAGCCAAAGTGATGGAGTCAAGAGAAAACACTGGCAGGAGTGCAACAGTTAACAGTAATAGAGGGACATTGTTATATACATCATTCAACTATAGTGATTTCCCAGTAAATGCATGGATCAACACACATGGGGAAACCAGTGTGGAGGGAGAGTAGGATTGTACATACGTGCTTACATATATTTGACAGATACTTCTACATGTATACATACCTTTACTGAAAATGTATCCATGGGGGAAACCAAGAGCAACAGGCATAGCAAACTTGACTATGTTCTACATCCTACTTTGGTGAAGGGTGACTGGGGTCTTCATAGCTGGAGAGCAGCAACTGAAGTGTCATGATCGGTTTCTCCTCATCTCCAGGTAAGGATACTAAAGAAAACTGAAGATGTAGAGAAACAATTACCCCAATGGAGTAAAGGCCCAGAACATCAGCTTTCTCATCTCTGAATCCAGAAGAATTAGATGATGTCCTGCCAGCACAACAAACTGCCTGGAAGGAATTACAGACAAGGTCCTCGATAGACCGAGATCCAAATGTGAAATAAAACTAACGATCACAAACAAACACAGGAAACAGGCTTACTTCTTGGATAAAGAGTACTGAAGCCCCAGGACTATGGAGATTATGCTCCTTAGAAATCCTTGAGGTCTACAGCGGATTTTCCTCGTGTGCCTCCATTTTTAACGAAATAAAACAAAACAAACTTGCTGCCATCGAGTCAATTCTCACTCATAGTGACCCAGTAGGGCAGGGTAGAACTGCTCTGTGAATTTCCAAGTGTAACTCTTTATAGGAGTAGAAAGCCCTTCTTTACCCCTAGTGGTCCCAAACTGCTGGCCTTGTAGATGGCAACCCAAGGCATAACCACTACTCCACCATGGCCGTTCGCAATCCTTGATATCTGGAACAGGCTCGATTTTTAGCCAAATAAAAATAGGTCTCAATGGGGTCACAATAATTTCAGGGAAGTAGGGCTTCTATTGGCTGATCAACGATGTGAGGTCAAAATGTCAGCATTTACACAGAGACAAAGTTCAGAAGGGTTAGGAAAGCGGAGGAATGTAAATTCAAACAAGAGATGAATTGGCAAAAGTGAATTTACAGTGTGGTGATTACAATCAATGACAGGACACAGAATGCATATCAACTGTAAAGTGGGACACTAATTTGCCCTGTAAACCTTCACTCAGTCATAATAAAATCACACACACATGTTCCTGCACACACACACAAACACACACACCACAATCAGATAGTCAATGGTATCCTGGGTCAACAGAGCATAGGGAGGTCAGGTCAATTCTGAGCAGGACTGTGCCTTATCACCTGACTTGAAGGACTTTTCACATCTCATCTTTTGGACGATCACGAAGAGTGTCCAAGATCCCTGAAGACAAGTTGGTGCATAAGCACACAATGGTGCATAAGCACATAGGAAATGTGGTGAAGGAAGCTGATGATGCCTGGCTATCAAAAGATATAGCATCTGGGGTCTTAAAGGCTGGTAATTAAACAAGCAGTCATCTAGCATGGAAGAGACAAAGCACCCATGGAAGAAACACACCAGCCTGTGTGACCATGAGATGTCGAAGGGAGGAGGTAACAAAAGTTCAGAAACACACGTCCAACTTGATGTGAAGCGGCATGGATGCCCTAGAGATGCAAAACTCACCTGTCCAGTAGTAATCCCACAGTACCACTCAGAAGGAGACACTCAAAGGGGAAAGGATGATTAAGTCAGGAGAAGGTATGGTACTCATGAACCACGTGCTTATCCACTGGTTCGTTAATATTTCCTTCCCTTAGAGGACAGGCTGTGATTTGTTTTACCTCGTTAATCATGTTAGATTCGTGTATGTTCATTTGTGCATTTAAGATCCTTCGGTACATGACGCTCAGGATAGGTGACGCTGCAGAAACTGTTACCTGAGTAATGGTTTTCTAAGGGTAAAGGAGGGGGCGGGCATGAAGGAGAGGAGTTTGGAGCAGATAGCATTGATGATTGTATGACCCCACTGGATGGGATTGAACAACAGAATTGTATATAAGTAGACATTGGATTTTGGAAGATATTTCAATAGAACTATTATTTTTTTTTAAAGCAGCATATTGTCCAAATGGATTTGCCTCCACTGTGGTCCTCATCAGAGTTTCTCAAAAGCAACGACAACAACAACAAAATACACAATAAAGAGAACTTAGTCTGGAGATCTAAAGCTGTGGTTCCCAGATTGGGACAAATGGCCCCGAGTGGATGCTGTAACTGTTTAGGGAACCTCAAAAGCAGATGGCTATGTTTTGTCTCGGATTGTGGCCTCTAGTAGAAATGTTTATAATGGCCAGGGGAGGGTGGGACACATTTAGCATTTTTCTGAAAATTTGGCATTAGGACAAATTCCTTTGGGAACCTCTGACCTAAATGAAGGAAAGCTCTGGCTCACGGTGGACTGACTATCCACAAGAGAGTGCTTTCTCCTATTTCCATGCAGCTCTCCACATTCCATTAGCCCACATGTATGACTCTTCCTGACATGCAAAATTTGATGAGAGCCAACCCAGACATTAAGACCATGTCCTCTCACTAAGCTCTGTACCAGGGGTCCTCAAACTTTTCAACAGGGGCCCAATTCACTATCCCTCAGACCCGTTGGAGGGTCAGACTATAGTTAAAAAAAAACACTGTGAACAAATTCTTATACAAATTACACATATCTTATTTTGAAGTATAAAACAAAACGGGGCAAAAACACACGGCTGGTCAGATCAGTGTTCCCGGCGGGCCACATGTGGGCGCCGCAGTAGGTTGAGGAGCCCTGCAAGTGTCTCCACGAGCCCTTTCTCCTGCCCAGCAGCTCCAGAGAGGTTCCCCATTTCTTGTTCAGGGCTGATTCTACCCACTAGAACCCAATCTGACTTCACTCTTCATTCCCTAACATTTCTATGTTTAATATTTTCTTTAGAGCCAACGTATTCCCAGCCTTCCCCGATGGTTAGCCATCAGGATCCTCTTCAGGCGGAGTACTAACTGTTCCAGGCGCCACCATCAGACTTCGCTCCTCCAGCTCCCTGACACTGTCCCGGGACACTGGCCTTCACTCATCCTCACAGCGCTGTTCCTGTCCCAGGACTCCCCCCTCCGGCTCCTGATTCCCTTCCATCTCCCTCAAGGCATTCAGTTCGGGACTCAGGGATCCCTCGCCCTGCCTTACCTCAGGCCTTCTCAATTTCACACCTGATCCCAACAACAAAGTACACAAAAGAAAGAAAGTGTCCTACAGATCAATCCCAGCTCCGCATGGAGAGAAAATCCTTCCTGTCCTATGTGGGCCTCTGGTGGGTACCCAGGGAAGCCCATGATCTTTCTACAAGGTGAGGATGTCAGGGATCCCTCGCACTGCCTTACCTCAACCTTTCACAATCTCACACCTGAGACCAACAACAAACTACAGAAAAGAAAGAAAGAGTGCAGATCAATCCCACCAGGCACATGGATGTAGACTCCTTCCTGTACCACCGGGAAGGGGGCAGTCAGCGGAGTACTCAGGGAAGCACCCATCATCTTTCTACAAGGTGAGGATGTCAGGGAGGTCTCGACAAGGGAGTCCTGGTAAGGTGGTCTATCTCGTCTGCAAAGGCCCCAGTTGTCAGGGGAACGTCCCCATAGCAGTGCCCTGGGCCACTGCCACGAAGGAAGCCCTGTGGATCCTCACCCTGTGCAGGAAGCCTCGCTGAGCCCCGCCCTCCCATCACCCGGGCCTGGCTGCCCAACCCAACCTGAACCCCGCTTACCTGACTCAGGGCTAGCAATTTCAGGTGGTTGGAGGGGACCACAAGCAAGGTGAGGCCAGACAGTGTGGGGTCCGCATCCATGGTGGCTGTTGAAGGAGGAGACCTTTGGCATGGAGAGATGCTCGAAGGTCAGCAGTTCAGGAAAGATAAGCAGACGGGAGTGAGGCTGGCCAGGGGGGAGAGGGGGGCAGAGCAAAGCGAAGAAGCTAACTGGAGCCAGAAACGCGGAGGTTGGGAGCATGAGGTCAAGATGGGTAGAACTGGGATCAGGCCTGCAGCCCATCT